>NW_019154144.1:4815812-5103363 GCF_002288905.1 Enhydra lutris kenyoni | reverse complement strand
ACCTCTTCGACCTCAGCCGCAGCAACATCTTCCTAGGAACATCGCCAAAGGCAAGGGAAGCAAGGGCAAAACTGAACTATTGGGATTTTATCAAGATCAAAAGCTTTTGCACAGCAAAGGAAACAGTTAACAAAACCAAAAAACAACTGACAGAATGGGAAAAGATATTTGCAAATGACATATCAGATAAAGGGCTAGTGTCCGAAATCTATAAAGAACTTAGCAAACTCAACACCCAAAGAACAAATAATCCAATCAAGAAATGGGCAGAGGACATGAACAGACATTTCTGCAAAGAAGACATCCAGATGGCCAACAGACACATGAAAAAGTGCTCCACATCACTCGGCATCAGGGAAATACAAATCAAAACCACAATGAGATACCACCTCACACCAGTCAGAATGGCTAAAATGAACAAGTCAGGAAATGACAGATGCTGGCGAGGATGCGGAGAAAGGGGAACCCTCCTACACTGTTGGTGGGAATGCAAGCTGGTGCATCCTGGTGCTCTGGAAAACAGCATGGAGGTTCCTCAAAATGTTGAGAATAGAACTACCCTATGACCCAGCAATTGCACTGCTGGGTATTTACCCTAAAGATACGAACGTAGTGATCCGAAGGGGCACGTGCACCCGAATGTTTATAGCAGCAATGTCTACAATAGCCAAACTATGGAAAGAACCTAGATGTCCATCAACAGACGAATGGATAAAGAAGATGTGGTATATATACACAATGGAATACTATGCAGCCATCAAAAGAAATGAAATCTTGCCATTTGCGACGACGTGGATGGAACTAGAGGGTATCATGCTTAGCGAAATAAGTCAATCGCAGAAAGACAACTATCATATGATCTCCCTGATATGAGGGAGAGGAGATGCAACATGGGGGGTTAAGGGGGTAGGAGAAGAGTAAATGAAACAAGATGGGATTGGGAGGGAGACAAACCATAAGTGACTCTTAATCTCACAAAACAAACTGAGGGTTGATGGGGGGAGGGGGGTTGGGCGGGGGATTATGGACATTGGGGAGGGTATGTGCTATGGTGAGTGCTGTGAAGTGTGTAAACCTGGCGATTCACAGACCTGTACCCCTGGGGATAAAAATATATTATATGTTTATAAAAAATAAAATAAAAAAAAATAAAAAAATAAGTTAAAATAAAATAAGTTAAAAATTAAAAATAAGTGCCCTTAAAAATAAGTCTGTTCTAAAAGAATTTGCGGTGTCAGGAGGAAGGCAGGATTGCCTCTCTATGGCCATCCAGGATGTTAATACATTGAAATGTATGTTAGGAAATTGCACTGTCCCAAGACCTCCCAGATCTCTTTCTTTCAGCCTCAGCAGCTCAGCCTCTTCTTCAGGATGCCCTCCATGTGCGTGCACACACACACACACACACACACACACACACACACACACACTCCCACACACACACAAACTTCGTTATGATCTAAAGGATCTAAAGGATTCCTCTGATGGCACAGAAGGGCATTTCTGGAATCAGGCTCAGTCATTGATTTTGACTGAGCTGTGTTGATGTCTTTCTTAAATATTTTTGAAATCACCCTTGGAGACATAAAAATAACATGGGACCCTGAGTGTGGAGTTCAAAAGAGAATCTGAAGAATTAGTGATTCATAGGCAAGCTATAGCAAAGCCAGTTTCCCCCAAGGAACTTTCTGGTAACTTTGAAGCCCTGCCTGAATAAGGCAAGGTCCCCTTCTTAGAGTGGAGCAACTCCTCAACTGCGCAAGGCTTTTGGGCACACACACGTGTAACTTCACACACACACACACACACACACACACACACACACACACCCTTTCTTCTGGAAGGCCATGGCTTAGGCCTGACAAACGCTCACTTCTAAGGATTATGCAACATGGTAAATACTCTAGTGTGATGTTCTCCCTGTTCCTTCCCATTTCGTAGAATTGAATTCCACCCCCCTACTCCTCGTCCAAACTTACACCATGGTACAAAACATTCCCTTGTCTCTCGCTCCATCTGGACTCAAGTGTGTGTAGCGAGGTCAGGGATTGGATCTTACTCATCTCTGTATTTCCAGCACTAGCATGGTGCCCAGCACCAAGTAGGATGGGTAAGATGGCTCTGGATTTGGGGGAAGGGGGAAGAGGTCGCAGGATAGAGGTAAAAGAAGGGAGAACTAAAAAATTAATCCTCTAGGACACCAACATTACAGGGCGGAAAAAGAGGATCAGTGAAGGGTGCCAAGAAGAAACAGGGTGAGGAACAGGAGAAGTAGGAGATGGGGCAGACAGACAGACCAAGAGAGAGGAGCCAACGCCTTTGGAGAAGCAAGTTGCAAGGAGGAGACAGTGTCTCATGTCAAACACAGCGGCGGCGGGTTGGGGGGGGAGGTCCTTCAGGTGGACAGAAAACGGGACAGAAATCTAGCACTGAGGATGTCACAGTTGACCTCAGGAGCAGTTTGGTGATTACTCGGGGAAGAGGGCAAAGAATCCAGATTGCAGTGAGATGAAGAGAAAATGCAGGTCCAGAAAGTATAGAAAGTGCAAGCCGACTTTCTAAAAGTCTGGTGATAGAGGAAGGAAATCAGTCAACAGAAGGGAAGGAAAAGTGAAGGGACATGATCTCTTCAGAGGAGGAGCAACCTGGATGTGTGCCCTGCTGCTTATACACACCGCCCTGGTCAGGACTGGGGTAGAGTCTACCCATGGGAACCACACAAACCTGGCTTCCGTTTTGGGGTTCAGAATCAGAGGTTCCAGCTCGAATGGGCATGTTTCTAAGCACCTGGCCACCTGTTCAGGACCCTTGAGTTAAAAAAGCCAAAGAAGGTGACATCACAGAGGGTCTCCTGCAACCAAACTGCTGGGTGTCTGGTCAGGTGTTCCCCTCGATTAGGATAGCCGTGCTATTCCCATTTCCACTCTCCTGGTGTTTCTGTCTGATAGAACTAGAAGAATACTGCCTTACTTCGGTATCATGCTGCATTTAGGGCAGCGATCAATGCAATTTTTCAATTCACTGGTGCAAAATACTCCTTTTTAAAAATCTCCCCGTCTGGATCCTTTGGCTCTTCAGAACTTTAAAAAGTTCCTGGTGACTGTACATTCCATCTGGAGGCACGTAAGGCAGAGATAAACTTGTGAAGGGGAGCTGCGGTGAGCGAGGCGTAGACCATGTGCTCTGTCTTATGCGCCTTGGCTGCCGAACCTCCTGCCTTTGAGGAAATACTTCAGTCAGTTTTCTCCAAACAGCCTAGAATTAGTCATTTCTTACCATTTAAGATGATATCCTATTAAAGCAATCTCCTGAGTGATTACGGAAATTATTCGGAGGGAACCACTGTGAGAACACATGATAGGCGTGTTACTTAGCAACTGAAAGATATGTGCGCTCTTAAAAATTAAGATGGAAAAAGTAAGGACACATATTTCATTCAAAACTGGTTTTACAATGATCTATAAAACCAACCAGAATATCACTATAATGAATAAGGTAATGGCAGCAGAATCAACTTGAGTTGATCTAAGCCCATGTCTCACTGGTAGGAGACAAGGAACATCATAAATGCAGGTGGGTATATATGTTTGTGTTTGTGTGGACATAATTGATTAAAACCTACCCTAGGGGCGCCTGGGTGGCTCAGTGGGTTAAGCCTCTGCCTTCGGCTCGGGTCATGATCTCAGGGTTCTGGGATCGAGTCCCGCATCGGGCTCTCTGCTCGGCAGGGAGCCTGCTTCCTCCTCTCTCTCTCTGCCTGCCTCTCTGCCTACTTGTGATCTCTCTCTGTCAAATAGATAAAATCTAAAAAAATAAAAAATAAAAAATAAATAAAAAATAAAACCTACCCTATACTAGATGTACTAGATGCATTTTTCTCTGTTCCCCTCAACAGCCTAGCAAAGGAAGCAGTTTTATAACTACTCTTCTTTCTTTCTTCTTTCCTTCCTTCCTTCCTTTCTTTCTTTCTTTCTTTCTTTCCTCCTTCCTTCCTTCTTTTCTTTCTTTCTTTCTTTCTTTCTTTCTTTCTTTCTTTCCTCTTTCTTTCTTTCTTTCTTTCTTTCTTTCTTTCTTTCTTTCTTTCTAAGATTTTCTTTATTTATTCATGAGAGACAGAGGGAAAGAGAGAGGGAGGCAGAGGCTGAGGGAGAAGCAGGCTCTCCACTAAGCAGGGAACCTGATATGGGACTCAATCCCAGGACCCTAGGATCATGACCTGAGCTGAAGGCAGACTCTTAACCAACCGCGCCACCCAGGCACCCCACAACTTTATTTTAATTTTTTTGTTTTGAAAAAATATTTTTTTATTTGTTTTGACATAATTGTAGATTCACAGGATGTTACAGAGAAATATACAGGGAAGTTCCAAATACTCTTCCCTTTTCCCATTGTTAACATTTTTTATAACTTCAGTACAATAACAAAGTCAAGAAGCTAGTATTAGTGCAATCCATAAGCCTCATTCAGATTTCCCACTTACACACCCACTGACTGTGCAAAAAACGCAAAATCCACAGTGGGCCACAGTGTAGGATCTTATGGAGGTCAGAGTTAGAAGGGGTTGTATCCACCTAACAGTAGGGCCAGTAGAACTGTGGACCCCCTTGGTAGCACTATCCCTACTTCCAGATGTACTATACAGTGGAAATAGATACACAGAGCTGTCCGCTAGCTTCCTAACCTGTGAAGTAAAAGCTCTTTGGGTAAGAAGAGCCAAGTGGAAATCCCAGGAACTATCCTATCCTCCCAAAACTCATTCTCAATCAAGAGAGCAAAGCAAAAGCAAGACTTTTCCCGAGGATGACAAAGACCAGTGGTGCTACCATCAAAGATACAAGAGACAAAGTGTTGGTGATCCCTATCACATCCCAAAGTAGTCATACTTTTGGCTACAAGCAAAAGTCAGATGGGTCACGAAGAATTACTATACATTATGGCAAACTTAATCAGATGTGGTAATGATAAGCACAGCTCTAGTTCTAGTTCATACCTTTGCTGGCAGGGCCAATGCTTACCTTTACCCCAGTCCTTACCCCCAGGACTGTATCTATCTATTATCTAGCTAGCTAGCTAATATGCATGCGTGTATATATAGTTTAGAGGAGTTATGATCACCTCAATAGCTCATAAAACATCATGCTGGTCCTTTACACTGATGACAACTTACTAATTGGTCTTGTGAGCAGGTCGTATCAAGCCCCCTTGATGTCTAAGTAGGACATCCACATGTCAGAGGTTGGAGATAGTCCCCGAGAAAGATTATATAGCCCTGCAATATCGAAGCTTCCAGGGGCTCAATGGAGTAGAGTGGACTGTGTGGGGATTTCCCTCTAAAGTAAGAACCAAGTCACTTCCCCTTGTACCACATACCACAAAGAAAGAGACACAAAGAAAGAGACACAAAACCAAACCTCTTTTGGTTTTGGCAGCAATATATACCGCGTAAAGTATGTGCTGCTATCGTCCATTTACTAAGGAACCCATAGGCTGCAAGTTTTGAGTTGGGCAGAAAACAAAACAGAGTTCTTCAGCATGTTTTGGCTGCTGTGCAAGCTGCTTTCAACAGACCCAAAGGTATGAAAGTGTCAGAGGAGCCCGTCAGCGTGACTGGCAAAGCCCAATGCCCTCCTCTATGGACAACTACCCTCCATTCTTTTTTTTTTTTTTTAAGATTTTATTTATTTATTTGACAGAGATCACAAGTAGGCAGAGCAGCAGGCAGAGAGAGAGGGAGAAGCAGACTCCCTGCTGAGCAGAGAGCCCAACACGGGGCTCGATCCCAGGACCCTGGGATCATGACCCGAGCCGAAGGCAGAGGCTTTAACCCACTGAGCCACCCAGGCGCCCCACTACCCTCCATTCTTAAAAGCTGGCTCACGGCTCCTGGTAGAGACTTTACCCACCACCAAGGGATGCCAGGTTGACAGTCCAACCCAACTGTCTATCGTGCATTGCGTATCCCTGATAAATGAAATCCACCAAACTACTGAATTGTACATGCACAGCAACATTCCATTAGAAACTGGAAATGGCATGTATGAGAGCAAGACCAAGCAGGTCTGGGAAGTTCAGGCTGCAGCTCCCATGGCTCCTGTTCCTGCTGCTTTACCACCTCCCATGGCCTCTGAGTGAGTTTATTATGTTCAGTTATTAGAAGAAGGTAAAGCACAGACCTTGTCTATAGATGAATCAGCATGATATGCAGGCACCAGCCAGAACTGGATGCCTACACCCCTACATCACACTCATGGATGCTTCTGAAGGCGGTGATGAAGGAAATTACTTTGGTGGGCAGAGCTTCAAGTGGTACATCTGGTCATCCACTTCCCGCAGAAGGAGAAATGGCCTGGGAAACCAGCCTATAATGACTCATAAGCAACAACTAATGGCTTGGCTGCTTGCTTAGAGACCTGGAAAATTCAGACAAGGCTGGGGTAGAGATGTGTGGGTGGATCTTGCAGAGCGATTAGAGAGTATAAAGATGTTTATGTCCCATGCACACGGCTGCCAGACACATCCATGGCAGATGAGGTTCTCGTAAATCAGGTGGAAAAGATAGCCCCTTCTCTGCATGCCAGTCAGCTCCTCCGGAGCTTGCTCCATAAAGACTACCTAACCCAGTGCTCCTCTCAACAATTCTTACCTGGATACCACAACCCCTGAGTACAACCTGCCCCAAACAGAGGCCAATGCTGAACCCCCAATATGGCATCATCACCTGCAGTAACCAGTCAGTGGTGTGCAATGTCCTTACACGGAAAGACACAGACTAAGGGCATGGAGTTGCCTCCCCTTGCTCAGCACTTCTGCTGGCACCTCAGTTTTAGACATGCAGAGCCCTCATCCATTCTCTAGTGTTTTTTATCTTGAAATGCATAAATACTGTAGCCCAGATATTTTTGAGAGGATTGCTTTTTATGCAACTGATGAATCACTAAATTCTACCCTTGAAACTAATAATAAACCATACGTTAACTAACTTGAATTTAAATAAAATCTAAAAATATAAAAAAATGAAAGGACCGCCTTTTGCCTCTGTTTTTAAACAAATATTTCTAGAAGAAAAGAACTCCCTAAATGCATGGTCTCTATTATTATTTTCAAGCCTTCACCAAATGAAGGTGTTGCAACATCAGAGATCTTCTGAACTTGTTCCATTCCAATACAGAATATCAGTTTTTAATTAAAGTAAAGGTTCCATCAAGAAATTCTTCCCACAGTTTAATATGTGCCAAGGTGCAATTATAATAATTCAAAATTAAATTCTAAATATAGTTTGCTCCACTATTGTTTCATTTGTTCAGCTTTTCCCTTGTTTTTTATAGAAATAATTTTTAATGCCTTGCTCTTCACGAGGCCTTTCCTCAATGATGAAACTTCATCAAAATCTTCAAATCTGAAGTTTTGGGGATTTAGTCCTTTCAATATACCAATCTTAAGAAATCCCTATGGATTTTGAACAAAGCACAACCAAAATTTATCAGAATCTTTTAGAGAAATTCAATGCCGTACGTTGGTTTACAAAGTCATTCTTCAAAGGCATGTGTATACTAAACTACCACTCATCGTTCGCAGCAAAGAGAGGAAGCATGTTCTACCACCTAAAATTTTTTGTTTGTTTTAAATGAAACAAATATTCGTTATGTTTTGATAAATACAAAAAAATACTTCATCTCAAAAATTTTGTCACTCAATTATAACAACTGTGATGATGTGTAAATATTTGTAAATTTTGGCAATTACAGCTTCTGTTTTGATTAGTAAACTATTGCAGCTTGGTTTGATGAAATTATAAATTATGTGTGCATCACAATCAATCACGAGTATCTTTATACTCTTTAAGTTTCTTAATTTAGTAAAAACAGTGTTTTTACAATACTTGGCTCTACCAAAATTTGTATTTGTCATTATCATCCTAAAAATAATTTAATCTCTAATTTTACCTTATATCTGAATTTATAATAGCATTCACAATAATGTTCCCTCCAACAGAATGAACTTCTAAAAGCTTCATTTTTATTCTACAAAGCAGATAAAAAAACACAAACATTATGGGAATTAAGTGACTTCTATTTGAAGGCACTCGTGACATTAATATGAATCAGTCTTCACTATTTATGAAGTTCTTCTGGTAATGACATGAGGCTTTAACCCACTGAGCCACCCAGGTGCCCCAATGACATGAGGATCTTAATAGCTACTATTTCACTTTACATAGATAAACAAAAAAATTTTTTAAATGGGGATTGAAAATGAGAAAAATTAACCAAAATGATCATGTTTTGATCTAAATGAAAAGTCATGAATGATAGAGTGACGGGTAGACGCACTTTCTATCACTGCCACCGTGAGGCACAGTCTTCTTCTTTTTTTTTTTTTTTAAGATTTTATTTATTTATTTGACTGACAGAGATCACAAGTAGGCAGAGAGGCAGGCAGAGAGAGAGAGGAGGAAGCATGCTCCCTGCTGAGCAGAAAGCCCAATGCGGGGCTCGATCCCAGGACCCTGAGATCATGACCTGAGCCGAAGGTAGAGGCTTTAAACCACTGAGCCACCCAGACGCCCCAAGGCATGGTCTTCTTAAAATAACCACCAACCTGTGAAGCAGAAGCTGATGTGTCTTCATGAGGTTTGTATCTTCTGGTTCTCACATGGTCAGTAATGTCACTACGCACCCTGTGATGGGTGGTGAATACGGACAAACATTTTAGGGCAAGTGATACATTCACCATCAACTCACTTAAGAAGCAGAAATTTATTGCTTAATTTTCCATTAAACATAGGCTGCCATATTTTTTAGATTTTTGTTAGTAAGAATCTTTATAAAAAATAATCGTAGCCATGTAACCATAGAGTGAATGATAACGCAAGAGCATTCAGCCTACTTCCTGTGTGTCCCTACAGCAGGGTAGCTCAACCTCTTCTTCCCATGTACAGTTTTGTGCACCTAGCTCATATCTTCCACATTTCCCAGTGACCACTCTGACTGACAGTCTAGTGGCTTCATGCATCTTGCCGGCCACAGCTGTCTACGAGTATCTAGTACACCAAGTACCCGATGAGGGCAGCAACATTGAAGAAATGTCCCACCTCCCACTGAACCTGGGCAGAGTTAGCTGTCCTTGGCCATTTGTATCTGAGCAAACTTTGTTTTATCAACAAGCAGCCTGTGTGCTGTCCTTGAAAGAGAGCTGTTCATTAGATTGCATGAGGAAATGGTTACTGCTTGTCACCTGTCAGGTTAACCACTTGTTAAGTGAACAATGTGTTCACCGCATGCATGTACCATGAACTTCTAGGTAAAGTATGGTAGGAGCTAGAGCTACAAAGTAGAGGTCTACCAAATCCGTCTTGGCTTATTTTAATGCAAGTTTTGATAACAATAGTTTGCTTAATAATGAAAAATCAAGAACAAATGTTAAGCTGGTCAGGACACCAGCAGAACAGTCATAGTCCTGGGACTAATCCAGGAAAACTGCTATCATCACCCTATCAGTGGGGAACTTTATACTGAAAGGACTGGCTCTCACCATCTGAGCCTGTCACCAACATTAGGAACACTAAAAGTTAGGCGGGCGAACATGGGCCTGTGTGATGCGGTATGACATACACCTTCCCACCTAGGAAGCATTGTTGCTAAAAATGCCAAATTAACCTGAGTCTAATTAAGCCAACTGGAAGTTCCAGGGAACGTGATGAATAAGGTAAATGACACCACAAGAACGAAAACACGCAAATCCAGAATCTGGGCCATTCCACAGGACAACTAACCTGGTTTCTTCAACAAGCAATTGACTAAAAAAGGGGGCGGGTGAAAGTAGGAGATGCTCTTGGGTAAAAGAGACGTAAGAAATGTAATAGCCAAATAGGATGTCAGGACCCTGTTTAGATCCCCATTTGAAAAACCAACAATAGAAAACCATTTTGAGACAACTGAGAAATTAGAAGTTGTGATAGTGTTATGTTATGAAAGAAAATGTCCTGTCTTTAAAAATTCCCGATGAGAAGCGCGTGGGTGGCTCAGTCCTTAAGCATCTGCCTTTGGCTCAGGTCATGGTCCCCGGGTTCTGGGATCGAGTCCCACATCGGGTTCCCTGTTCAGCAAGGAGCCTGCTTCTCCCTCTCCCACTCCCCTTGCTTGTGTTCCCTCTCTTGCTCAGTCTCTCTCTCTCTCTGTCAAGTAAATAAATAAAATCTTTAAAAAAAAAAAATTCCCAGTGAATTACGTAGGGATAAAGTAATGTGCTTTTTGAGATTTGCTGTAAAAGACTTCAGCAGAGAAAAATGAAAGGTAGATCAAGCCAGTGTAGCTTTAGGATGTCTAGAATCTGGGTGTTGGATAAATGGAGGCTTATTAAACTGTTCTTTCCTCTTTTATGTATATTTTACATTTTATATTTAAAATTTCAATTTAAAATGTTGAATACAGCAGGGTCAAGAATGGGGCCATGAGGGGAGGGGTATGTTTTAAGCTCTCACTCTATTTTTCAATCTGTTCATCCATGCTGCCCGAGTACGGTGAATCAAGGAGCTAGGATTCCACCTAAGTGATCATGTTGCTTCTGTTTTATCACCTACGGAAGCTGTGGAGACCACATGTCCTTCATTGGCTTCTTACTACCTTTAGAGTCAAAATATATTTTTTGCTATCCATTTCCATGGAGATCATTCAGGACTTCAGCTTTTTGATATTCACATTAGTTTATATCCCCCATGTCATCCATTATAAAACCTGGCCAAGATCACTGGAAATAAACTAATGGAAATATAAACCTGTATGACTCCACAGTTTCTTTACCTGCCTACTAGACTCTTCTTCGTGGACTGCAGGGTCTAATTGCCTACGTTTGCTGGAGAAGTCCCTACACCTTCGATTCTTCCCTTTGTCATCTCTAGGCCATGGGATCCCATTACGCATTCTATAATTTTTTTAAGGTACTTAAAAGATGGTTTCCTGACAGCGAACTACCATAATTGACATAACCAGCATAGTCACCTCTCTCGACATTCGATAACATCACCTGCCTCCTACCAGATCTGTTTCTTTGGAACCCACTACTCTGCTTCCCAGTCCTAGCTCGCCTCATCTTGGTCACATAGATAAGACCATAGATGTCGAGTTGTTTCTAAATCTTTAAGGTCTTATTATTCTTCATACTCTATGCATTTGTATAAAATCAGCTGAGGCCAGAAATGTTTCCTAATCATTTGGCTCTTTTTTTCTATATCTGGAAGCACAATCATCTTCTCTGTCTTCAGGCTTCTTTCCTCTAAAGCACCTAGCAGCCTCCTGGTATGGAGTAATACTGCACGAATATTTTTATAACAAATGAACAAATGGAAGTATCATGTATGCCTTCCATCTGAAACATCCAGGATTAGAAATATTTTCCATACATTTCTCCCCAGTAAATGCTAATGTAGAGTTATTAGAATCCAGTTGGGAAATCTCCCTCCAAATAAAGTCTTCCCAATTGGTTGAGATGTACTTTATCCTTTAGCAGGGTCCTTCTATCCCCCTTCCCCACACCCAGTATTAAAAGCCAAAATTCTGAAAACAGCTACTTGATGTGTGGTCTTGGTCTAGTTACTTAACTTCTCTGTGCCTCAGTTGAGGAACTGTAAAATAAAACCTACCTCAAAGAAAACCAAATGAGGCAACATATATAAAACATTTGAAACCGTGCCTGACAAACACTAAGTCTTCAATAGATGTTGGCACATATTACAGGCACACCTTGTTTTATTGTGTTCCACTGTATTTTACCTCAGATATGAGTTATTTACAAATCGAAAGTCTGTGACAACCCTGCCTTGAGAAAGTCTATGGATGCCATTTTTCTAACAACATTTGCTCACTTCATGTCTCTGTGTTCTGTTTTGGTAATTCTTGAAATATTTCAATATCTTTCACTATTATTACATTTGTTATGGTGATCTGTGATCAGTGATCTTCAATGTTATTTTGTTAATGTTTTGGGGTGCCGTGACCTAAGGCCATCTAAGATGGCAAACTTAATTGATAAATGTTGTGCGTGTTCTGACCGCTCTACCTACAAGACATTCCCCCATCTCTCTCCCTCTCCTCAGGCCTCCTTATACCCCGAAACACAACAATATTGATGAGGCCAGTTAATAACCCTACAATGGCCTCTAAGCATTCAGGTGAAAGAAAGAGTTGATTGATGGGGCAAACTTCAGTGTTGTCTTATTTTAAAAAACTGGGATGCCTGGGTGGTTTAGTTGGTTAAGTGCCTGCCTTCAGCTCAGGTCATGATCCCAGGGTCCCAGGATGGAATCCCGCATCAGGCTCCTTGCTCAGTGAGGAGCCTGCCTCTCCCTCTGCCTGCTGCTTCCCCTACTTGTGTGCTCTCTCTCTTTCTCTCCAACAAATAAATAAAATCATAGGGAAAAAAAAGAAAAGGAAACAGCCACAACAGCGCCAGCCTTCAGCAACCCTAATCAGTCAGCAGATCAACATCAAGGTAAGACCCTTCCCCAGCAAAAAGATGATGACTCACCAAAAACTCAGATGATGGTTAGCATTTATCTTAGCAATAAAGTATTTTTAAAACATTTTATTTATTTTATTTGAGAGAGAGAGAGAGAGAGCATGAGCAGGGGGAGCAGCAGAGGGAGAGGGAGAAGCAAGTGCAGAGCCCAATGCAGGCTTCCACAACCCTGAGATCAGGGCCCTGAGATCATGACCTGAGCAAAAATCAAGAGTTGGCTATTCAATTGAGCCATGTAGGCACCCAGCAATGAAGTATTTCTTTAATTACCGTATATATAGTGTTTTTTTTTTTAGAAATGATGCTATGGCATACTTAATAGATGACAGCACAGTGTAAACATAACTTTTATATGCCCTGGGAAACTAAAAAATTCATTTGGCTCCCTTGTGATATTTACTTCAATGCAGTTGTCGGGAAGAGAACCTACAGTGTCCCCAAGGAATGTCTGTATGGTTACTCGAGTCACTAATGTGTTACTGTTTTGACACCTGATTGTTTTTGCCTTTCACTGACATTGATTCTTTTTTTAATAGCAAAGAGGTGTTGAGGTAATGGGGGACAAAAGGCCCAAATCCAGAATATGAACGCAACAGTAGTGAATTCCAGGACAAGTGCCAAGAGCCCAGCAGGCCGCACTGGCATTTCATCCCTATTAAAAGACCTGCTAATCTCCGAAGCGTTGGCTGTGCGCAGCTCTGGAAGCAGCCATAGGTTGGTCCTCTATGTTCAAAGGTTATCTGATGACTGGAAACCCTGCCCCTTAACAGTTAAAAATTGTACACAGAGAAAATTATTTGGCAGACCACAAGACAGTGTTTTTTAACTTGTCTCAAGTAAAAAAAGTAAATCACCCCTTTTTCTGAATGTTATCTTCCAAGATAAGAAGGCTTGTTTGAAGATGATGTTATGCCAAAAACCCAGTGCCAAGAATGAAAAGTTTTGTTACACATGTAAGAAAAATGTGTATAAAGGTTAGCCTTCCAGAAATGTGGCTAAAAATAATCAGAATCATGGACTCTTAGAACTGAGACAGGCCTTGGAGGTCCTCTCACTCATTCCCTTCACTGTACAGATGAGGAAACAGCCCCAAAGAGGGCAGTAGTCACCCCGGTGTTACCAGATCTGGACCCAGGCCATCACCTTCCCCTCATCGGTCAGCCGGGGATGATACAGTTAGATCAAATGTATGTATTCAAACAATTCAGGCAACTTCTCAACTTCTCAGTAGGACAGACAGAGAACCTCTTAAACTCTAACAGGCAATAAACATCTTTCAGAGCTTTTGGACAAACAGAATATAAAGATATGAGTCAACATTTGGAACATTATGGACATTACCCAGGATGAATGTCACATAACAAAGTAACTCTGAGAATTTTTCACACACGTCGCAAATCATATAATATCCAGTCGGCTCCTATCTTGATTTCTCCAGAATAAACTCAATCAACTCCAAATGAATGTCATTGTTTCTAGTGTTTGTTATGGCTTTTAAAATCCTGGACAGAGGTTTTATTCACTGTGGGTGTCCTCTCCCATGTCTGACAGCCAAGAAGGGGCTCAGGAAGAAGGGCAAAGTAGATTGGACAGATTTCTTAAAAACATAGTCATTATATATAAGCCATTTATTCCAAAGGGGACTTAAATTTCTGATGGATGGGTGAGTGGTTGTGTGGGTGCTTTGGGGGTGGGGGGCCTGGGAGGATGCGGGGGTTGTGAGGCATGGAGGTGTGTGTTCAAAATTTGTTTAACAGCATTGTAGGATCCCTCCTGAGAGCACAGTCTCTGAAGCCAGAATGTCTGAGTATCAATCCCAGCTCCATAACTTGCTAACCTTGTGATCCTTGGCAAGGTACTTAATGGCTATTACATGCCTCAGTTTCCTCATCTGTTTTATAGGCATGATAAGAGAACTTAGCTCAAATAGTTGCTGTGAGGCTTTAATGAGTTAATGGACATACAGCCTGTAGAACATTCCCTGGCGTACAACAAACATGTAATTAAACATTAACTGTTGCTATCTAGAGGTCATCCATCTGGCAACCACAGTTACCTGGGAAAACACCCAAGCAAGCCTTCTACAAAACCTGGGTTCTACAGTCTAGCCACTTAAATCACAGAGAGGTCTCAGCTTATTTTATACTAAATCCTAACAAATATGTCAGCTCCCCTGTACAGTAAATGGTTGGTAAGTCACAGGTGAGTGTCTTCCTCCCCATGCCAGCTGCCAGCCCTTGAAGCAGCTCCCCACTATCTCGTGCAAACCATTGTTATGGAGTGCCTACTGTCTCCGCAGCACAGTGGGAAGGCCAGCGAGCTACCCATACCAGGAGGTCACCCTCTGCTAGGGAAAACAAGCCACACACAAACACTTCGGTGGCAACACAAGAGTTTGAGAAGCGTGTGCAAGAGAAGCACCAGGCTGGGCAGGAGCCAACAGAACCAGCCCCTTCCAGCATGGTGGAGATCCGGGGAAAGGCAACAGACAGGAAGCGATGGCTGCCCACATACAGATGGGAGGGACAACCTCCCGCCCCCCACTGACCAAGATTCATTACTAGACTGCCAGAAATAAAAACAATGAATTTTAAAGGAAGGCTTAAATACACAAATCCCTGTGCGAAACCCGAGTCATGACATAAACCCACAGACCATAAAACCCAATGTCACAGACAGGGCTCCATGGGTTCACCACCAGGTTCCTTTATGGTTGCCTCCTTAAGGGGCCACTCTGGGCCTCCATGAGCACTGGGATTTCTTCCCAACCTTGGAGCTGCCAGGCCCTGACTTGGTGAGTCACCAAGTCACTGTGCCCTGCCCCGGCTCTTCCAGAGGACCGCCGACGCCTGCCATGAATGCACATTCTCTACACTGTCGACTCGTTCCTTTAATAACTCTTAATGTCAATTTATCCTGCACAGTCTGTGCAGCAATTTATGACTGAGTAGGAGGCAGAGCAAAGTTGAGCAAAGCAGGATGAGTCAGCTTTCCCAAGACTCCCTTCTATTAGAGGGTCTGGATTGGGTGAGGGACTCCAGAAAGGCTTTCAACCTCAAACGGGAAGTGAAGACTTTCACCTCATTATCCTCACGTGGTCTGGCCACTGTCTAGTGAGAAACACATCTGGCAGTAGGAGAGTTTGTGAGGGTCACTTTCCCATGGTGTGGTTGATGGGAGACACCCAGAGCCAGCCTCCAAGGGGCCCCCTCCCAGGAGTGGCCCTGCCATCTGCAAAATCTCGCCCACCTTTCTAAAGGGGCATCAGGCAGTAGTCTGGCACTTGCATTGAGAAAGACCATTTGTCATTAGTCGAGGCCCAAATGAAACTGAGCTTAAAAAATTAGTACAAGCTGGCATGAGTGTGATAAAAAAGAGCCCAGCCCCGTGGCTCTGCCCAATCAGCCTTCATGTTCCTGTATGTCCAGGAAGAACTTTCCACGGTCGCCACTAACGGGGAAACATTCCATTCTGGGACTGCTTGCTGATACCACTGATGCCTTGAAACTTGTTCCTAAGACCTGAAAACATGACAGGAATGCAGAAAGTACGTGGGGGCAGGAAGGGCAGGTGCTGTAGAAAGCACTGTCCTTTCAAAGCAATTTGGGATGTAACAAGAGGAAGACTTGGAGATGCCTTCAGAAGATACTCCATTCTAGGACAGCCACTCAAGGGGCCATTTGAGTATGTAAATATGGGGCTGAGACCATAATTAGGGAAGAAAGAGACTTTTGAGACATCGTTATGGTTCTTGGGACTGAAATGCTCTGTGTGATCTTGAAAAATATTGTCTACAGGTCAAGGACACTTTCTACTCTACATATTTAGTTGCCTTTGGAGACATTTTATTTCATTTTACCTTTTAAGAATGGATGGAGGCATCTTTGTGCAGGAAAACTGTTGTTTGTTCTTGGAGAGATGTGTATGTTTTAGTGGGATCAAGGCTGTTGAGGAATTTGGGCACAAGGGTCAGAAGCTGGAGGAGATCTTCTCAAGAGAGAGGAAGATGAGAGCCCAGGTGCCAACAATGCAGCCCCAGAGACCGGAAGAGGCTCTGTGCTCAGTAGTTTCGGTTGCCGCTTCCTGTGCCCTGGCAGTGGCAGCTCAAAGAGCCTTGGAGACAGCCCCTTGGGGCAGACATGTATGCTCTCACCAGGGAGGTCCTCACAATGGCTGGCTGAGAGTCGTTGGAAGATTCCTGGGCTGTATTCATTGATCAGGGAAGCCAGAGCACTGAGAGATAAGCTCCTTGGCAAAGACAATGGCACTCTCATCAGGAAAACGCATTGGCCATTTCCAGGGCTTTGGACATTGACCTCAGGAGCCCGAGAGAGAGAGAAAAAGAACCTGAAAGATGATTTCTGAGCAAGTTCTGGAATGCTAGCATGAAGCATTCAGAAATAATTGGCACACTCTTTAAAGGATGTTAAGTTCCTCCTGGCAAGATGAAGGCCTAAGACTAACATATGTGCTCCCAGGCTGGTGAGACGTACACCAACCCTCTTGTCTGTGATAAGACACAACTTATTTAGCAAACCATTCTATTCCCAGTTCTACTACTAATACCACATGGCTTTGGTTAAGCTGCCTTATTTCCTTGAGGTCTGTTGTCTTACTTATCCCCAGATGATGTTTGCCCACTTGCCCTGGAGCCTAAAGGCAAAACGGACTGGACTGTCTTTAGAGAAGAAGGAACTGCAGATGTGCTGCCTCTAGAAACATAGTCCAAATGGGGACATAGGGGCCCAGATGAGAAGTGTAAGTGAGAGATCCATGCGAAAGGAGAACAAAGGTAGGAACAGTAAATGAAGCCATCTTAGCTTGGATTCTTCCAGAGACAGACCCTGCCACAGAATTTGAGCAGAAGTCCTTTATGTGGAAGTCACAAGCAGCAATCGCAGAAAAGTAGGGGAATGAGACGGAGAAAGCAGCTAATAAAGTGTGTGTATTAAACCAACTGAAACAGCAGGCAGCCCGTCAATCCCAAACAAAAAGGCTAAGAAACTGTGCAACACACATGACCCCAAGCTGTCCTACACACCAGATGAGGGAGCTGGAGGATTTGTACACCAGTTTCTGTCTGTCATTGCTGAGGGCAGCTTTCAGCAGGGCTATTAATTCTCCAAGTCTCTTCTGGTTTGCTGGGCAAGCAGGTAGCCTGCATTTATGAAAGGAAGGAAGGAAGGAAGGAAGGAAGGAAGGAAGGGAGAGAGAGAAAGAAGAGACAAGAAAAGGAAAGGAAAGGAAAAGATAGGATAGAAAAAGAGAAAGAGAAAGGGAAAAAGAAAGCTCTCTGGTGCAGAGCAGAGACACTGGGAGTTAAAAATCATCCAGAACACATTGAGATTGTTGGGTCCCAGATATACAAGCAAGGCTCTGACAGTCTGTTGTGCCATTGGCCTTGCACCACTGAGATCCACCTGTAAGTTAAGTTCACTCTCTCTGGTCAGTGTTTCTTCAAGTTGGTGACTGGTCACAACTTCCTAAAGACACAGCATACAACAGGAAGTGATAACCCCTTCTGCTAGAGTCGGTTCCAAGGCTGCAATGAATATTTATCATCTCCATGCCTAGAATCCATTCTAGCTTCTCCTCATCTTCAGGCAACTCACTGGTCCAAGTTGCTTGCCTAGCCAGTGTGTCCAGTTAGGTTGTTTCCCTAATAGGTAGCCCAGAACTTCCTCTCCAGTATGTCTAAGTCCCTAGTCATGCTCTTGTCAGGTGAAGAGTATTTCAATTGTCCATTTAGAGTTATTTTTTGGTAATGGAAGCACTGAGAAACATCTCAGGAAATTCCAGACATACCTTTCCTGCCCCCGTTATGGTGCAGCAACCATCCTCAAGCTAACCAGGCTCAGTTATCCTTGTCAGTATGGCAAATTCTTTCTTTGCCTCCTGGTCTGCTTACATGGAGAACCCAAAGTGAACAAGCAGCAGCTATAACCTTAAATTCAGGGGAACACTTATTGCCTCCCTTTGCAGAACATCTCTCCCCTTGGATCAGGACCTTGGATCAGGACTCTAGGTGAGCCTAGAGTTATGGGGGCTGGAAGCACAAATTCCCCCAAGTGAGTTACTGAAAGTAATGGTAGAAAGGGCCATTCCTACTTCAACCGCTTGGTTCCTAGACTCATGCAGTCTACTCCTGAGAAAAATGTCTCTGTATTAATAGTCACTGGCATAATAGTTTTGCTCGCTCGAAGGACAGTTTATCAACCTCTCTTGTGTCATCTGTAAGCTAGCAACTGATCTGCACCTTTCAGAGACCATCCCAGTGTTCTGTTAGGCCAGCCACTTCTGAATGATGTGCAATACAAAAGAACCAGTGGATCTCAAGGTCTTGTGCCCATTTTTAGTTTCCTTCTCTGTAAAGTGGGCCTCTTGGTCCAAAGTGATGTAACAAAGTTCCCACAATAATAAACCAGAAACCAGAGAGTGGTGCTGGCAGAAGCACTAAAGACAGGAAAGGAAAACACATACCTGGAATACGGAAAAATTCCAGTAGGGATGACTCAGTATTCCTTCCAGGATGGAAGAGTTCTAATGCAATCAACCCGCTGTTGCTGGCTGGTTGATCTCCTCGTACGTGATTCCACATCAGTCTCAGCTGCTGACAAGTCTGACATTCAGCAGTGACAGTAGGTGAATCAACCTTGTGATGATGTCCATGCCCTTGGGCCCATGCACAGCCTCAGTCTCCACCTCCATGACTACTATGTTCATAGCCCCATACTGCAAGAACAGAAGTGACCAAGGAGAAGGGCTGGCTCATTTCCACTGGGTAAAGCATCCTGTGTACTTGGTTATTCTGGGCTTCCAGTGTGGAGGATGCCTCTGGATTTGGTCATTGGAGGTGAACACAAAGATCCCCACGGCCCCTGGATTTGCCCACAATCCTCTCAATCTTGTCTCTCTGAGATTCCAACCTCTCTCATCCTAAGCCCATCACCAGATAGCTAAATCATCCACCACAGCTCATTAATCTGAGTATGTCCTTGCCTCAGACTGCTTCACGCCCCACACAGAGTTGAATGCCAGGTGTGCTGTTCTAAGCTCTGCTCATGGGGAAGATTCACCCATTCCCCTACTACTGCCTTCCAGAGGCATCTCTGAGTGGAGCTTCAATGCAGCGGCATATCAAAGGTACCAAGTGATCAAGCTAACCCATTTATGAACAAGACCCAAAATTTTGCTCTGTTGATCCGCTGGTCACAGGAAAGCATCAATGAGGCCATAGGGAAGGCAGGAGAGATAAGTGCACAAGAATCCAGACCATCCATTCTTATAGTTTGTGTTTTCCAGACATACTCATGTCCCAAAGGTAACATTCCCATGGTATGATGGATTGCTGCTGCACCTACCTGATTTGATGAGTCTGAAAATGCCCAGGACATGGTGGGAATCTCCAATCACTTGCTGTCCCGTGTCAAATGCTCAGTCTCTACCAAGACTCAGTAGCATACTAAGGGCTGCTTCTCAAATGGCTACTAGCTCTCTGCTGCAGATGGCATAGTCTCGCTTTAGAACCTGAGGATTCTGTTCTATAATTCTCCTATCAGAGCTTGCCAGAAGCACTATAGAACATTCTGGTCTACCATAGCAACACTGTAAGGCATCTTCAGACAACTGGAGTTCACAAATTTTGCCAATGTTCTAGGATCTTGGATTTTTTGAGGTTTATTTCCCATCTTCTGATACACATGTGTCATAACAGACCATCTAAAGTATTTGCCATCTGCTCTTTCAGATCTAAATCAACATGATATTGACAAAGACAGTGGACAGATCTGATATTCTGAAGAATGGTTAGATAATCAAGACACCTTTGGATAATATTGTAACAAAGAATATAAGACAGAACACAGATCTGAGGCATGACCATGAATTCCAAGTAAATGCAAACAGCTTCAGCATCTCCTTTTTTTTTTTTTTTTTTTGAGATTTATTTATTTATTTTGGAGACAGAGAGAGAGCATGCATGAAGGGCGGGGGGTGGCGGGGAGGAAGAGGGAGAGAGAATCCTCATGCAAACTCCCCACTGAGCACAGAGCCTGATGCAGGACTGGATCCCAGTTCCCTGAGATCATGACATGAGCTGAAATCAAGAGTCAGTCGCTTAACCAACTGAGGCACCCAGGCGCCTCTCTCTCCTTCTTGATGTAAACTAAAAAACATGCATTTTCCCTATCACTAGCTGCCAGAGGCTGGTTTTCTCTAGTAAAGATGCAACATATACATAACAGCTGTATTTGGAGCTGCCACTTGATTAAATTTGCTGCAGTCCTTTGTCAGAGAAAGATGAATTAAATAAAGAGATGGTCTGGACAAGCGTCCTTATACTTCTCTGAGGCTGGCACTAATTTCTGCCAGGTCACCAGGATGAGATTTTGCTCTTGAGTGGTTATCTGGGCTGGAGATGGGGGAGTTGGGAAAGGATGGCAATCTCAGAGACCTGTACTTGGCCTTTCCTGTGGGTCAGAGAACAACAGGTAAGGGTTCTGTTTGCCAATATAACCATTTGGGGGACCAGAGAATGACCATGGTTAGGACAGTGGACTCTAGACCAAATGGGACATGGACTTGGACCAGGACTCCATTTATCACCAGATCTCCAAATGCCTCACATCCAACATCTAATACAATGACATATTGGATCTCCTGGTGTTGCGAGTCATATTACATAGAAAACGGAATCTGAGAAAGATATGTGTGTATAGAAAGCATATCAGGGAGTGATTTGGGAGACAGCACCTGTGAGGCAACGAGGACATGGACTTGGGCAGAGGAAGAAGTTGAATGGTAACACAGTTTCAAGGGACCCCATCTGATGCTGTGGAGGGCTCTGAAGCTGGGAGAGCTCCTCACAGGTGTATCGCATTAAGGCCAGTTGGCCTAGCCTTTGACCCAGAACTTTGACCAGTCATCAAACGTGGGATTCTGACAATGAGGGGCTCAGCTATCAGCCATGGGCAGCCAACACACCTAGCAGCTAAGAAAATGATCCCTTCTTCCGTTCTGAAGAAGGCTCTAGGACACACACTTCAGCATCCACTATAGTCCAACCCTTGCACTGCTTGGATCCACTTGATTTGTATAGTAAGTTTACCCCTCCCGGAATAGCTCGTTCAGGAGTTTGAATGTAATAGGACAAACTGTAGCCCCCGCTGCTGCAGCTGATCTCAGGCTCCGGCTGATCCTCATCATTTCCTTCCTCTACCCACCATGCTACACTTCCCTCCCCGCAGACTAGCACCTCCACTGTTAGAGTCACTTAACTGATGGAGCGAACCAGAACCTCTCTGAATCCCTGGTCATCAAGGCTTCTCAGGCAATGGCAGCTGCCTTTATTAATTTGATATTAAAATTGGACATGGTCTGCAAAATCCATGCCCAGCTTGGACTTGCCATAGAGCTCTCTCTGCTCTGGACCCTACTCAGAGCTTATAGCTTTCCATGTCCTTCAGCAAATCAGCCTGAGCATTAGGTCGAAGTATGGAATATGCTGTCTCCATGAACCCAAAAGGCCAACCCAGTATTGTGGTACATTCTTACTAGGGGAAGGAATGAGAAGAAATCATTTTTCTTTATTTTGGAAACAGATCCCACCCTGCCTCAGATCATGAGACCCCTAAAGTTGCCCTGAGAAGGTGGCCTTCTGACTGGGTTTTTATCTTCCACTGTCTGGTGTGCATGTATCTAACCAAGGCTCCAACATATTTCCACTTCTTGCTCATCAGTTCAATTAACACAATGTCCTCAGTATAGTAGACCAATATAATGTTTTATAGAATTTCCAGATGGTCTGAGGCCCTTTGGACTTTAATATGAAAGAGGACTTGAGTTAACATAAAAGCTAGAGAAAGACTATAAATGCATACTGTTGTTTGTCCCTCATGAATGCAAACTGCTCCTAGCACTCTTTCCTAATGAGAATAGAAGACAAAGCACTTGCCGGATGAATGGCCACATACCATAAGCCAGAGGTCATATTAATCCACTCCAGTAATGACACCAGCAAGGCAGCTGCAATTAGACCTTCTCCTTAGCTGAACTGGTAGGAATCCGCTCCTAGGATCCATCTGCTTGTAGAGGAGGCAAACTAGAGAACTAGTTAGTCATGTGAGGGCCTCCATATGTTCCTGCTCTAATAGAGTGGCCATGATGATATTTCTGTTGCTAGATTACTAGATTACAATTACTGGCACCCTGTGTCTAATAGTCCTTGAAATGTCTGGTTATTCCCCCTACCCCTGTGTATAATTTACCCAGGAGGTAAATTATACACAGGTTCTTTTGGGGAAAGATGGGGAAACTCATTACCATGTACCTTTCCTCCTGAGGATCAGTCTTTCCTTCAGTCAGTGAGTTCTGGTTCTGAAAACTGGTAGATGAGGAAATGGAACAAGGAATTACAATTAAAAAAAAAAAAACTTTATTTACTTATTTGAGATAAAGAGAGAGTGAGAGAGAGAGAGCATGAGAAGGGGGCAGAGGGAGAGGGAGAAGCAGGCTCCCCGCTGAGCAGGGAGCCCTATGTGGGGCTCAATCCCAGGACCCTGGGATCATGACCTGAGCCAAAGGCAGAGGCTTTAACTCACTTAGTCACCCAGGCACCCTGGGAATTATGACTTTTTATTGAGGTAGTTGCCTTCTGTCTCCTGATAATATATCCTTGATTTCTTTCACTTGTTTCAACCGAACCATACTCTTGCTGGCAACCCATGTCTCTTGCTCCTGGACACCATGTTCCATTACTCATTTCCGTGGTTCTCTACACACCATGCCCCCAAGACAGCTATTCTACTCTGCTATTCATAAAGAACATTGCACCACCTGGAGTCTATTATTCAGGATTTTACCATCCCCATTGCTATCAAGGATCCCAGCTTTTTAACAGACTCACCCATCAGCCTGGCTGGTAGCCCCCACCAGTGCGTTCCTTACCTCTTCAGTAAGCACAGTGTCCTCTTGGCCTTCCTGTAGATTCCAGTGGGCTGGTGGGCTTTCTGCCCTTGCATGGTGTTCCAGTTTCTTCCTGTCCACTATTCTAAGCCTTTTGGTCTTAGACAGGAGAAGTTTATTGTCTGCATTGGCCATTCTGGCATTTCTATGTCAGTTTCCGTGGGCCATCACTTCCTTCAAGCTTCGAAGAGCAGCATGGTAGTATATTAAATCCTTAATCCTACCATATCAATAAATACTCAAAAAATCAGGGGCGCCTGGGTGGCTCAGTGGGTTAAAGCTTCTGCCTTTGGCTCAGGTCATGATCTCAGGGTCCTGGGATCGAGCCCCACATTGGGCTCTCTGCTCAGTGGGGAGCCTGCTTCCCCGCCCTCCCCCCTCCCCCCGCCTGCCTCTCTGCCTACTTGTAATCTCTCTGTCAAATAAATAAATAAAATCTTTTGAAAAAATACTCAGAAAATCAGAATGCTACCAATCAATAAATTTTCCATTGCCAAATGGCATCCTTGACCCACTGACATCAGGATCTAGTCCCAGATAGTCTCCCTTGGCTGCTGCCAGTGAATGTTGACTGGGACCTGCAGCTTCTTCCAGCAGTACCTTTCCTCCCTAAACAGAAGTCATAGTTGTACAGCCAGGTTAGAATGCAACTTGAACTGATTATCTGACCCAGGGAGGGAGAGGTAGGAACAGGTCCTGAGGGGGGTACATGTTATACTGTCAGGCAGGGGCCTTTTCATTATCTTTAAGTTAAACTGGGGTGGGATGGTAATCTTTAATACGGAGGAGTGGGCTACTTCTACAGGCCCAGTAGGTTCAGAGACATCTAGGGATTGAAGAACCTCAAGCGTGGGTCCCACCTGGTCCTGATCTGGACCATGACCCTGATGTGCCAGAATTGCCAGACTCCAAGTTCAACTCTATATGAGATTCTAAAACCCCTGTAATTATTGCCTGGGCCTGAACCACAGCTTTTTCTGCCTTCCAGGTGCAGGAGATAAGAGTGTCTTTATATGCTGTAAGAAAGCCCTCCAGCTTTACCACATCACCTTAAATTAGCGATTAGTTGCCTTCAGCCTTTGATTGTCTCTCTTTAATTGATAGCACCCAGTGAAAGTTATCCAGTTCCATTGTCCTTGTAGTCACTACTTCCCCAGGATCCCTAAAATGCATGAGATGTTGCTCTCACCAGTGCATTCCCTTCTATCATCACTCCAATAACCTATCCTAATTCACCACAAGTGAAAGTTTCAACAATAGTCTTGCTACAGCCTTCGAGAAATTCTCCAAACCCTTTATCCACCAGTGATGGGCTCCTCACTGCCAGCCACCCAGTGGGTCATCCAGCTCTAATGTCCCACTTCTTGTTCTAATTGTCTAGAGTTGAGTTGCTTGGTAAACAGACTCTAAGATGAAGGTTTTTGTACAGGAAGTTTAGTGGGGAATGTTTTAAGAAGAACAGATAGGGTGAGTCAGATAAGGAAAGCTGGGTTAAGCACTATGATATAGCTGGAACAAAAGCCTCAGCTCTGGCCCTTCAGAGCAGTCTTTAAATGAGTCAAGGAGGCAAAGCCTTTGTAGCCCAGCTCAACCAGTCAATGGATATGCGGTGCCCAGACTTTGGGTGAGACACGTCCTTTACACTGAAGACAAGGACCAGAGAGCCATCAGCATCTGACACTCCCAGCAGCTGGTGGAATGGGTGTCTCAACCTTGAAGGGGGCATGTGGGTGGTACATACAACACCCTCTACAGATCAGGATTAGTGATAACAGTAAGCAAGTGTGCAAGACCAAAAGCCAACTGGATTAGAACTGATGAAACAGTATTAATAGAGGAAGTCTTGAAAAGACTTTTTTTAATTTACTTTTTTTCATTTAACTTGTGTTTTTTAAGCAGTTCAAATTCAATATGAGATCACTTTACTTGTGCCAAAACAGAAAGGTCTACAATGTTCAAAATTGTCTTCCTTGCA
Source organism: Enhydra lutris kenyoni (assembly GCF_002288905.1). Classification (NCBI taxonomy): domain Eukaryota; kingdom Metazoa; phylum Chordata; class Mammalia; order Carnivora; family Mustelidae; genus Enhydra; species Enhydra lutris. Next base: position 5,077,913 of record NW_019154144.1, on the reverse strand, counting down.
TTACAAAACAAAGAGAAAATAGAACTTCCAAAAATTAGTAGAGATCTGGGTTTCAAAATCTCACTCAATAGATTCATGCTCAATAAATATCACAGACAAATAATTACATAAATTACATACTGTGTTAGAAGAAAATAAGTTATATTAAAAAGAGAAAAACAAAAAGAACAGAATAGGATAAGCACATTCAGGAGTTAGAGGATAGGAGTACAGGGAGGGTAGTTTGCAAATTAAATAGGATGGTCATGATAGACCTCATTGTGAAAACGAGTTTGGAAAAAAGACTAGTGGTTAAGTCAGAGAGTGAGCAATGATGGTATCTGATGGAAGAGCACTCCAGAGAGCAGCCACTGCAAATGCCCTGTGGCAGGAGCATATCTTGGTAATTGAGAAGCAATAATAATGCCCGTATGGCCAGAGGGGAGAGGGTAACAAGCAGAGTGGTAGGAGAAAGGTTCAGAGGGGTCACTGGAAGGCGTGGGAAAGATGGGAACTGGTAGTCTCTGGCAATGGACCTGAGGCAAGAGACTTGATCAAGTAAAGGCATCCATTGTCATTAAATTTGGGGAAGAATTTACCACTCCCCTTATGCAGATTTTTACATGCTCAGTGTTTGACGGCTTTTTAATACATTTCCCATTGGATAAACATAATCTCATGCCTTACTTTATAATATTACTTTAAAGTCAAAACAAATAAAACATCATGGGTAAAAGCAAATCAAAGCAATGAGACAAAACACCCATTTGGGGGCGCCTGGGTGGCTCAGTTGGTTAAGCGGCTGCCTTCAGCTCAGGTCATGACTCCAGGGTCCTGAGATGGAGTCCCGCATGAGGCTCCCCGCTCAGCAGAGAACCTGCTTCTCTCTCTCTTTCTGCCTGCCATTCTGCTTACTTGTGCTCTCTCTCTCTCTCTGTCAAATAAATAAATAAAATCTTTAAAAAAAAAAAAAACTTTCATTTCCAAACGACACATGGCTCCTGGATATCCTGATATGGCATATCTCCCATGCCATCCCATGTTTTTCCCCAGAACAATATTTTTTTTTCCAATGAGTCCCCTTATGGACCACCTGATGAGTCTTAACGTGATCCAAACATGAAAATCCTATCCTCTATAGTTGTAGGCTGTCCTTCACACTGCCACTCAACCCCAAATTAGGGCAACTCAGTAATAATCTATTAAATGAGTTCTGTATAGAAAACAAAATATGGAATTCATAAACCAAAATTAACCCGTGACTGGAATTTACTGAGGTCACTCATTCAGCCTTCTCCTAAGAAGTCTGGCAGCCACACAGTGTTTGGAAACAAAAATACATGGATAAAGATTTGCAATTTCCACAATTTTCTGAAAGGACTCTCTGCTGTTGGTGTATGGTAAGTGTTGTCTTCAATTGGTTAGAGTTTCCAGTTGCTGCTATTCTTGACTTATAACTATAAATTATAGTCGTCCTACATCATTATCAATTTAGTTTGTTGAATTGTTTGGTATATTTGTCTAAAGAGAAAAGGTCTATAATTTTCCAAAAACTAAACTTGAAAGCCCATACACATTGCAATTTAAATTAGGGCTATATCAAACCAAAAAGCTTCTACACAGCAAGGCAAACTGTCAACAAAACAAAAAGGCCACCTACTGAATGGGAGATTTTGCAAATGATATATTTGATAGGGGTTAATATCCAAAATATATAAAGAGTTCCTACAACTTAACACCAAAAAATAAACCATCCAATCACAAAGTAGGCAGAGGACCCAAACAGACATTTTTCCAAAGAAGACACACAGATAGCCAACAGACACGTAAAAAGATGTTCTACATCACTCATCATCAAAGAAATGCGAATCAAAACCACAATGAGATGCCACCTCACTCCTATTAGAATGGCTACCATCAAGAAGTCAAGAGTTGGTTAGGTGTTGAGGAGGGTATAGAGAAAAGGGAATCCTTGTGCACTGTGTTGGGAATGTAATCTGGAATAGCCACTATGAACACAGTACGAAATTTCCTCAAAAAGTTAAAAATAGAACTACCATATGATCCAGCAATCCCACTTTTGGGTATGCATCCAAAGGAAATGAAAACAGGATCACAAAGAAATATCTGTACCCTCATGTTTATTGTAGCAATATTCACAACAGCCAAGGTATGGAAACAACCATTAATCCTCAATAGATGAGTGGATAAAGAAGATTCTGTCTGTATATAAAATATATATAATGCCCTCTGGTTTGTCCAAGCTGTCACAAATGGCAGGGTTTCCTTCTTTCTCATGGCTGATTTTAAATGTTCTCACCACAAAAAAGAAATGGTAGTTATGTGAAGCAATGGAGGTGTTAGCTAATGCTAGGGTGGTAATTAATCATTTTGTAGTAATATGTAAGTGTATCAAATCAACACATTGTACACCTTAAACTTACATAATGTTCCATGCCAATTATATTGCAATAGAGCTGGAAAATAAAATCGAGTAGAAGCAACAAAGGCTTTTCTGCTCCATGCCCTGTGGTGCTGGATGTACTCACCTAGAGGCCCTCAGGCTCCAGGGAGAGCAGCCTGGCTCATGCCCAGGGCCAGCTGACTCTGCTCCCAAAATGCTCCTTTAAAGAGCCATGGGGCAGAGGAGGATGGGAAAGACTCAGATTTCCAGTGGTAGAACCCCTGTGGGGATTTTCTGGCATGAGTGAGATGAGAAACCAACCTCTCTTGCTCTATTCCTGTGAAAATGGCATCCCTCTGTTGGAAAAAACAGGAGAAAGACAAACGTCATGGGTGTGTGTGTCCTTTCTATCAAAAGAAGCAAAGAAAAACTCATGGTCCCAAGAGCTTCTGTAAATAATTCATTACAGGAATCCTAGCTTCCACCCACACCAGCTCCCACAGAGCTCTCTGCCCCCAGGCTGTCCAGCAGGCCCCTCTCCCAGGCCCACCCTGCCCTACTCCAGCCTCCTGATCTGGGGTGGGTTTCCCTAAAGAAATCAAATGGACCTCAGTTTTATCTCTCTCAGACAGAGTCACTTGGATTCTTTTATGAGGCTATTTATAGGTTGATTAATAAATAACAAAAGTCTCACCAGTTTGTAATTCTCAACAATGGCTTGTACCCAAATTTCCATCACTAACTGTTTTTCTAGCGCTTTGGACAAAGGGCCACGTGATGAATAGGTTACTTATTTATGTGAACACTAGAAACTTCCTTACCACAGATCCTGAAGGAGTCGTGATTGCTGGTGGAGGGAAAGGTATATTAAAATGACATGGGGTTGGGGGGACTGAGGAGGCATCCTTGACTTTGACCACCCCTAGTGAACCTGAGCCAGGCATCCTCACAGACAGGCGCAGGAGGAGAATGATGCCTCCACAGAAGGAGGCAAGGGCAGCGAAATGAAAGAGAATCTCATTTAGAATTTCCAAGGCCACTGACATCAACAAATAACTTCCAGCTGCCTCCCACTCTTTTCAAAAACTAATCTCGTTTTTCTTAAGCTTTGATGAAAAAGTTGTTTTCCTCCTGGCCCTGCATGACTGATAAGCAAGCTTCATTCTTTATACCTGCAGAGGAATAAAACTGGCTGTCCCCAGGCTATAGAGGGCCTGGCAGTTTGGAAGGCCTGTCTTGAGTGTCTTCCCCTCCTCCTGCAAGAGCTGTGGCTGGTTGGCCCACCTGGGTGTCTCCACATGCTAGCATGGGGTTTGCATCTAGAAAGTGCTCAAAGTGGTTGCTGAAGTTAACTCCAATAAGTTTCCCTATCTTCCTCTAAAGTCACGAAAGATCATTCCATTCAAAGGCAAGCCTCAGGTCTCTGGGACTCTAAGGCCATCCAACGCTTTGCTCTCACGGTGGTCCTTGGACCTGCTGCTTCTCTTGGGAATTTGTCAGATGTGCAGACTTCAAGGCCCCATCCCAGAACTTGAGAGTCAGAATCTTCATTCTAACAAGAGGCCCAGGTGATGTGCACATACATGCTCATAGTACCAGAAGCACCATTTTAGCACACTTGCTCTTGACCTCTGGTCAATAGCCCTTGCATTCCTTTACTTACTCAAAAGATACTTATGCAGCACTGTCTTAGTTTACTAGAGCTGCCATAACAAAATAACACATCCTCGGTGGCTCAAACAACAAAAAGCTATTTCTTTACAGTTCTGGAGGCTGGAAGTTCAAGAATAAGGTGGCAGGAGGTTTGGTTTCTGTTTGGCTTCCAGATGGCCATCTTCTTGCCCCTGTGATCTTTCCTCTATTTGTATAGGCCCTGATGTTTCTCTGTATGTCTTAATTCCCTCTTCTCATAAGGATATGGGCCATATTTGATTAGGGCCCACACTAACGGCCTCATTTTAACCTAATCACCCATTTAAAGTTCGTATCTCCAAATACAGTCACATTCTGAGGCACTAGAGATTAAGGCCTCAACATTTGAATTTGGCGGGAGGATGTACTCCAGCCCATAAGAAGCGTTACCATGTCCAGGAATTGGGCTAAGCCTGAGTTACAACCATTAAGGGACAAACTTGGTCCTTAAGCAGCTTACAACTCCTCACTGGTCACTGGTCTCCTCTCGTGTTTTGGCTACACAGACTATGGGTTCTGCCCAGACCATGGCCTCTTACTCATTATCAGGTCTGACAGACTGTGCTGCCTGCCTTGGCCCCTTGCCCAGCCCACCAGGAAGAGCTGCTAGTTCCCTCACCCCTTGACTGGGGAGAAAGGGTACACCCTGTGTAGATGTCAGGCAAAAGGAAGATGCCCTGTCATAAAAACAAAAATTACCTATAGATGCTGAAATTTCTGGCTTAAAGTATGATGACAAATAGTATATTTACATTGTCTAAATGCATCGCCTCATGAGATGTTTATTAATCACAAGGGATTAATCTGGGAAAAAGGGAAAAAGTAATCTGATCATGGGGAGACTTGGCAGATGTCACCTTAAACAAGTGACCAGGTTAATATCACCAATAAAAGGACATGTCAACAAGGGCACCTGGGTGGCTGAGTCAGTTAAGTGTCTGCCTTTGGCTCAGGTCATGATCTCAGGGTCCTGGGATGGAGCCCCACATCGGGCTCCCTGTTCAGCGGGGAGCCTGCTTCTCTCTTGTGTGCACACATACACACACACACACACACACACACACACACACTCTCTCTCTCTCTCTCTCTCTCTCAAATAAATAAGTAAATAAACAAAATCTTAAAAAAAAGGACATGTCAACATGTACCTCCTGATATGATGCATTAAGAAGGTCACAATATCATTTCTGTAGTATATTTGTCAAAAATTCATAACCTCAATCTAATCACAAGAATATATATGAAAATTTCAAATTCAAGGGCATTTTAAAAAATATTAGCCAGTACTCTTCAAAAGAGTCAAAGTTATTGAAGACAAAGGAAAGCTGAGAAATTGTCAAAAATAGAATAACAGAGACTTCCAGGGAAGATAGAAGAGTGAGACGACTCTAAACTCCCCTCATCCCATGAATAAAACTAGATAATACCCAGATCAGTGTAAATAAACCAGAAAATGACCTCTCTACAGCTGAATGTACAGAGGAGGCCACATCAAGGAGGTTAAGAGGGGTGGAATCATGGTTGGGGGCTAAATAAATCCACAGGACTGCCCATGAGAGGGAGGGACATTAGCAGGTGTGGAGAGGGGAGAGGAGCAGTCACCTTTAGGTTTGAGAAACCAACTCGGGGAAAATAAATAACATTGGCTTTGAAAACCAGACAGGCCTAGCCTCATGAGTTCTTACAAATCAACAGGACTTAATACCTGGAACTTTAAAAACCATCAGGCTCAGTGCTGGGAGAGTTAGAGGGCAAGAGTAAACTGAGTCCCCAACCTTAAAGAGATAGCACAACAAACAACTCCACTGAGATATAGCCTAGAAGCAGCAGCTTGAAAAACATCTGGGGTATTAGAAAGGGAGATTTGTTTACTAATCTCAGAGCATGTGCTGGAGGCACAGGGATTATTGGGAGACTTCTCCAAGAACAAAGAAGCTGGTGGGTACCATTTCCTCTATTATCCTCCAGCCTAGACATATAGACACCTGCAGGAACCAGGACCAGCATCCTCCATGACTTGCTTTACTGCAGCCCCACCCTTCTGCAGATCATCCCCCTCCAACCTGGCTGGCCTTGGCAGTTTTCCCAGGCAGCTGCAGGATCTGTGCAAACCTTGCTGGCACCTGCAACCTCCAGAGCCCATCCAAAGTGATGCCACAAACCTGACAGTGTGTAAGAAGCATCCCAGAGAGGACAGCACCACTTCAAAGTGACTCCCTGGGAGGAAGAGAACATAACCACACATATCTGTAGGACTGCAGCCCCATCTAGTCTGACCACAGGCCCTGTCCACCAACAGAGGCTCCTCAGGGGACAACACAGGGAAAACACCCTGCAGTTTGATGCTACCACATCTCTGGCAAATGCCTAGTCTGATTCAGCTCAAGCCCCACATGGTCCCATTAACTACATAAGGACCAAATCCTCCCACAGCAGGCAAAGAGGGCCATTGTAGATGTCTGGACTGAAGACAAAAGCAACTCAGCCACAATAGCAGAGCACACACAACACACATAGGAGACACCCCTGAAGCACCAGGTTCTGGTGAATAAGGGATATTACATTGCAGGGCACTGCAGGAGCTCTTCTTCATAAGGCCACTACTTTCAAGACCAGGAAACATAGCTGACTTTCCTAATAGACAGAAACAGACACAGAGAGTTAGACAAAATGAAGAGACAAAGGATCATGCCCCAAATGAAAGAATAGAATAAAATCACAGCAAGAAAGCTAAATAAAACATAGATAAGAACTTAAAGTAATGATAGAGAATTTAAAGTAATGGTCATAAAGGTATTCACTGGACTTTAGAAAAGAGTGGGGGACCTCAGTGATATTCTCAACAAAGAGATAAAAAAAATTTTTAAAAGAACCAATTGGAGATGAAGAACTCAATAACTGAAATTAAAAACACACTAGATGGAATAAGTAGTAAACTAGAGGAAGAAGAATGAATCAGTGACCTGGAGGACAGGATAATGGAAAACAATCAAGCTGAGCAGGAGAGAGAAGAGAAAAAGAACATAGACTTAAGGAATTCAGTGACATCATCAAGCATAATAACACTCCATTATAGGGATCCCAGAAAGAGAAAAGACAGAACAAGGGACAGGAAATTTATTTAAAGAAATAATAGCTGAAAACTTCCCAAATCTGGGGAAGGGAACAGAAATCCAGATCCAGGAGGCACAGGGAGCCCCCAAAAATGTAAACCAAGACACATAGTAATTAAAACAGCAAAAGTCATGATAAAGAGAGATGTTTAAAAGTAGCAAGAGAAAAGAAAAGAGTTACATACAAAGGAAACCCCATAAAGCTATCAGCTGGTTTTTCAGCAAAAATTTCACAGGCCAGAAGAGAGTGGCATGATATATTCCAGGTGCTGAAAGATAAAAAAACCTGCAACAAATAATACTCTGGTCAGCAGGCTGTCAATCAAAATAGAAGGAGAGTCAAAGAGTTTCCTACACAAACAAAAATTAAAGGAATTCATGACCACTAAACCAACCCTCTAAGAAATGTTCAAGGGCACTCTGAATGGAAAGGAAAGCCCATAAGTAGGAGTAAGAAAAGTAGGAAGCACAAAAGCAGTAAAATTAAAACTCTTTGGTGAAGGGATTCACCAAATAAAAGGATGTAAAGTATGACACCATATACCTAAAACATGAGGGAGAGAGAAGGAAAGAATGGGTTGGGGATGTGGGTGAATGGGATGAGTAGGATGGGTGACATACGTGAAAGGGATTAAGAGTACACTTATCATGATGAATGCCCAGTAATGTATAGTGTTGAAACATTATATTGTACCCCTGAAACCAATATAGCACCGTATATTAACTATACTGGAATTAAAATTTTAATAAAGAAGAAAGCTCAATGCAATCTCAGATTGAATATAGAGCAAAAAAAATATTAATGGGAAAATGGAAGAATTTCTTATAAGGTCTAAAGATTAGTTAATAGTATTATATTAAGGTTAATTTCCTAGTTTCCATAATTGTATTACAGATATGTAAAATTGTTACTATTAAGGGAACCTGAGTGGAGGGCATGTGGAAACTTGATGTTATTATTTACCTTCTTTATAAATCTAAAATCATTTTAAAATTAAAAAAGAACATTTGATAGAACTTTGATTTATTAGGGCAGAATGCTAAACTGTTATAACAGACACCCCAAAGAATACAGCGGCTTAAAGAATAAAGCAGTCTAGGGGCGCCTGGGTGGCTCCCTTGGTTGAGCAACTGCCTTCGGCTCAGGTCATGATCCCAGACTTCCAGGATTGAGTACCGCATCAGGCTCCCAGCTCCCTGGGGAGTCTGCTTCTCCTTCTGACCTTCTCCCCTCTCATGCTCTCTCTCACTCATTCTCTCTCTCAAATAAATAAATAAAATCTTTAAAAAAAAAAAAAAAAAGAATAAAGCAGTCTTCCCTCACATGGCAGTGCTGAGGTATGGGGCCAGACTTGGAGGAGGGCTGTCCCTTTGTAGTTTGTATTGGCTTCACAACTAGTTCCCATCTCTTCATTTTTGTTCTGTGTAATTGTGTTTTAGATGTGTATCACAGAATTAGAGTATAGCTGGATTTTACCCCCTCACTCCCCTAATAATCTGTGCTTTTAAATTCATGTACAATCATTCAGATCATATGTATTTGATTTAATTCTATCACCTTATTTTATATTTTCTATATACCTTGTTTTTTGTATTTTTTTGTAGATTTTTTTGTATATTTATATTTTCTATATACCTTGTTCTATATACCTTGTTTCTATATACCTTTCCTGCCTTCTACCTGATTAATTATATAATCTCTATATTCTTTTTCTTTCTCTCTACAATTTGAAGTTTAGACAGTCTATTTATGTTCTTTCAGTATTAACTCTTAAATTTTTAATATGTATACCTGACCTAACAAAGTTTAAAATAATGAACTTCTCTTCCTTTCTCCCCAAAATACAAATACCTCAACACTTTAATTACTCTGTTCTCATCTTCTATACTGATATTATTGTGGGTTTTTTTTTTAAGCACCTGAATTGGTCACTATTATCAATCAATACTTATTTAAATTTACCTGCATGATAACCAGGTTCTGTGTCCACCCTTACTACATGATTTTACTGCTTTCTTCCAGGTTGCATTGCCTTTCCCTTGAAGTACATCCTTCCACATTTCATTCTCCAAAAGTAGTAAATCCTCCAACTTTTGAACTTAAAAATGTCTCTATTTCATCCTCACTCTTAGATGAGAATTTAATTAGAAAGCGAATTCTAGGTTGATACTCTCAGAATTCGAAGATATCATTCTATTATCTTCTGGCTTATATTGTTGTTGTGAATTCTGGTTTTTATTCCTTTTTAGATATTCTGTCTTTTTTCTCTGATTTCTTCGACTATCTTTTCTTGTCTTTGAAATCCTGAAACTTCAAAAAGATTTGTCCCAATGTGGCAGTATTTGTATATTCCTTCAGGAATGATTATGCTTCTTAAAACTGAGGATTCAATATCTTTTGTCAGTTCAAGGAACTTTAAAGTTATTAGCTCTTCCAATATTGCTTATCTTTTTACTCTATTTCTCCTGTGAAAATTCTTGATAGACATAGTTTGTATGTTATCATTCAATCCCCCATATTTCTTAACATCACTTACATATCTTTCTCTTTATCTCCCACTGTGCTGCATTTTGGAAAACTCTTCAGGTATATCTTCCACTTGACTATTTCTCTATTCAATGGTGTCTACTCAGCTCTTCAAACCACTCACTAAATTTTTTCTGATGATATTTTTTCTAAAAGTTCCATGTGAGTCTCAAATCTGCTAAATGTGTTCTCATATTATCTTGCTTTTATGACTCTAAATCTTTATGTATTCAATGACTTAAATATATTTATTTTATTTTATCCTTAATATATTATCATTCAATTATCTAAAGTTCTTAAGGCTCTAACCTGATTTTTGTTGTCTCTGCTATGCAAATTTTATGTCCTGTGTGGGAGTACATCTTCCCTTCAGAATATTTTTGCATTCATTCTTGCAAAGAGTCCTAGCTGTATTCCCTAATCTGGGGACAATTTTTATGAAAAGTGTTTGGTTTGGCTGCTGCCGGACCATATGGGTAGTACAAATTTACTACCCAAAACGTAGATAAAGCACAGCCCAGCAATTATGAATTTGGAGGAAGGGGTCTCTTTTTTTGACCAAAGACAGACAAGCTTTCTGTTAATTTTCTATGCCAGTGCACAAATTTTCCTAGTCCCTTTTCACGGGGGCAGTGGGGTGTAGCCATATGAGCATGTGGATTAAGGAGGGATTTGGTTGTGTTGCAGTTCCATCTTTTTCATCAGCTTATGGGTGCATGTCTTTTTACCGTGTGGACATTAAAGATCCAAATTCTGGGACTACAGAGACTGACCACCTCTTCTGTGATCTCCCCTAGTCCAAGGAATAAACAAGCACTCATCATTCTGGTTTTCAGTTCCTTCTGTGTCTAGAACCAGGGGATTTCCTCTCTTTTTCCCAAAGCCATTCAGAATCTTTGCTATATTTTGTCCACAATTTCTGGGTATTTGCTAAAGGATTTGAGATGATCGTGTTTTACATCTTTCTAAAACCAGCATGGTTATTAAAACAAGCTTGTTCCCCCCCTGCCACCATTTCTTCTGGTTCTATAGCTCCCAGCTTTAACAGTTCAGCTTTTGCTCCCTTTTCTCTGACGTGTTCTGTTCTAATAACACCAAACTGATCACTCTACCTGAAATGTCCCTGTACCCCACCTTGACCTGTTTACTGAACTCTTAGCTCTCCATTAACCCACACAGCCAGCTTCATCTTCTCTGAAAAGCTTTGCCTTTGAACCTCTATAATCCCACAGATCCTGGTGCTTATTTCTGTTTCACCTACTACATTATAATAAACATATGTTTTAGCATCCCCTCCCCAGTTAAGATCCTTGAGGTCCGGGATGGTGATTTACTCATTGTATCTCCAGCACCGAGCAACACATCTGACGCATTGTAGGTGTCTGACATATTAATTAGCTGAATAAGTGAACACAGACAGGTTCCATAATTATTGCCTTTAAAAGGGTTAGCAGTCTCCCCAAACTCAGAAAACTTCCAGTTTCCTGGAAAACATTTATGAAAGACTATCATTTGAGGAAGAAAAGGGAAGTATGTAGAGCTCAGAACAATATACGCCAGGGACGGAGGATAGACTGTGCTCTCTCCCCTCAGCGGGGCCAGCCCGAGATAAGATGTGAAATCCAATTAAGCCAGATGTTCAGATCCTTCCAATGACTTGCCATAAAATGTAGTACAAAGACTCAACCGGTCACTCAAGGTCATCGAAGATCTGACACTAGTCTGCCATTCCAGTGTTATTTTCTGCTCTACAAAACTTCAGCCATTTCCCTAAAATGATTATTAATTTCCTGTTATCATATTATCACCCCTTGGCCCAACCGCCCTCATCATGCTGCGTTCCAGGGCTCAAAAAGAGATGAGCTTGTTTCAGGCCTTCTGTTTATTTTTGTTTTTTACTACTGGCTTACTTTATGCCTTTTAGGTAAATATCAAAGGGAACAGAATAGATATAACTGTGTTACTCTTGGCTGTATTAAAGGCCTCTGCTCCTTTGCCTACATTACCGTGAACTTTATATAAGAGTTGGCTCACAGTCTGTGAGCAGCCCTCCCACAGCTCAGCTCCACGGGAGGGAAAAGAGGCTGATATTTTGGGTCTAGCGTGACTCGAAATGGCAGTCATCTCTGCCTCTCCCCACCACCCCCAAAGACAAGGGCCCCGGTAAGCTCCCTGATTCCTGCCCTGGAGGAACTCGGTTCCTGAGATGTCACTTTTCTCAGTGAAATCTGCTATCTTGTGGAAAAGGATTTCAATGAACTGATTACTTCAGAATAAGTATGTAATTATTTCTGTGGTCAACTGAGAAAACATCACATGGGAAATAAGAACAGATGTGGCCCAAAAAAGAATTCCATTTGGCAGATGCAGAAACATGGTGGGGAGAGAACATGCCTGGCTGGCTGGCTGAGGAGTTGCAAACAAACAGCTGCTGGTCTGCAGGAGGCTCAGACTGAGAAAATGTCTCCGCAGGAAGGAACACTGTGCTCCACGGGTCCCCCCTCCTCCTGGTAAGGAGGAAGAAACTGAGGCCAGAGAGAAAGTAGGGTCAGAAACCTCATCTACTTCTTTCACCCTAAGATTTCTTTCTCTGGCAAATACAAAAAGCGCCCCGCCCCCGCCACAAAGTGTTTTCTTTGGATTTTCCTATACAAAGGGTAGAAGTTATAAGGAAGCATTGTCAAATATTTTGGGGGGTGTGGAGAAGCCAGGGAACCCCACTGAGTGATTGACACTCCAGAATGGCTTCTGTCCTCAGTGTGGTCTCCGCTCACCACAAGGCCATGTGAATGCCAAGTACTGAGCACTGAGCTCTGAGCAAAGCCTCCTGGGCTCCCTTAGCCTCCCTGTGAAAGGAAAGCCATCATTCTCTGGACCGGACCCTGCCCCAGCTCTAATGGAACATGTCTCAGTATTCGGAACGTTTATGAATTTCCTCCACATTCAGAAAATATTCTGAATATCTTCTCTATTCTATTTATAGCTTATGGCAGTCTCCAAATGCCAGTAGTATCCTGAGTTTATTCCGGGCCCCTGGTGCCTTCCAAGAGCGTTCTGTTCCTCACAGCCTACTCTGACTTCACTGTCTCAGCGGAGAGAGCAGGCTTGGGTGACCACCTCCTACAAGAACTTGCTTCCCCCATCCTGAGCCTCTTCCTCCTCCTGCTGCTTTTCTTCCTCCGTGAAGCCTTCCAGCTGGCCCCAGATACTGTTACTCTTTCCTTCCGCTGGTTTCCCAGAGCACTTACAGAAACTTCCATCATAACACAGCATTTCGTGTATTCCAAGAGTTGGTGTCCTCACTCTACTCCCCAGCCAGACTGTGAGATCCAGGCACCTTTAAACCTCATGGAGCCCAACACCTCACCAGGCGCATTCAAGCTGCTCGGTGATAAGGTCTGACCAGGAAAGCGTAGGTGAATGCATGAGTCACCGTCTTTCTCTCTCCCTTTCTCCTGAGTCCCAGCCTGCCTCCCCAGCCCCACACCTTCCTCTTGACTCTCAGGGAACAGGAGATTAATGAGCACGGTGCTGCTATGAGGCAATCTGGGCCCTCATTCCAACTCATTCTCTGTCCAACCCTGGCCGTGACCCTGACCCACAGGAGGTTTTAGTAATTCTTTACACAGACAGTTAATAATACTATATTATGCGTTTGACATTTACTAAGAGAGTAGATCTTAATTGTTCTCACCCCCCTCAAAAAAAAGAGTAAGTATGTGAGGTGATGGATGTGTTAGTTTGATTGTGGTAAACATTTCAGTATCAAAACAGCGCACTGCACATCTTAAATATATACAATTTCCATTTGTCAATTATGTCTCAATAAAGCTGGAAAAAGGAATTATTTGTCCAGATGATGAGAAAAATAATTACCTTCAGGCTCTATTATGTTCTGAATGCTTCTACACTTAAACATATAGCTCTGGACCCTTCAGAAAGCTTTTTGAAATTCAAATCTAGGTTCTCTCTGGAAGGTTCATTAGAAAGCAAACTCTGGGGTGAGTGGGCTCTCACTGCAGAGGAAGGCAACTGCTTTGCATAAGGAAGGAAAACTGAAATATTTAAGAGCTTTATTTTTCTCCCTTGGTGGGAAGTACATATTATAGGACTTAGATTTATCTGTTTTATTGATTATCAGAATGTCCAGGAAGAAATGGCTACTGTTTTTCAGCTACTCCTACCTACAAATGTTCATATCTGGTCTGATTTGAAGGGTGATGCTATAGACTTAGCTTTTCCACTTTCCTGTCAGTTCTTTCTGAAGCCCGAGAGCAGGCAGCTCAGCCCTGGCATTGAGGTACTAAACCCTGCTGTAGACATTTTCCCAGTCCCCGCCAGCCTCCAGGGACGTCTGAAAACCCATCTTCCCTGTGCTCTCCAGCCCACTACTCCTTACTCTTTAGATCTTAGTAGTTAGAGACTCCAGGACTTTTTCTTTTTTAAGATTTGTTTATTTATTTGAGAGAGAGTGCAAGAGTGAGAGAGAGAGAGCACGAGTCGGGGGGGAGAAGCAAGGGAGAGAGAGAAGCAGACTCCCTGATGAATGTGGGGCTTGATCCCAGGACCCTGAAATCACAACCTGAGCAGAAGGCAGACGCTTAACCGACTGAGCCACACAGGCACTCCTCGAGACTCCAAGGTTATGCTCACAGAAATATCCTGCAGTCATGTGGCAGATTTTAAAGAATACGATGAATTAGAGACTCATTATTGAAGAGATGTTCACAGATGGGAAGGGAAGGTGGTACAGCCATTTCAGTTGTGTTCTAATTCTTGCCAGGGAATGCCTCCTTCATCAGTATCTTCTCGTCCTCTGATGTTGTTGAGCACTCCGGGGGGTGGGGGGAGAGAGAAGGGTGGGGAGGGTAGCGAGAGAGAGAGAGAGAGAGAGAGAGAGATGGTGGGGGCAGAGGGTGGGAGGGGGAGAGGGGGAGGAAACTCCATAAACCCTTGCTCTAGTTTTGATTTGCAAAGAAAGAGGCCACTTTTGTGGCCCTTAACTTGGCCACTAGTTTTGGAGATAATGAAGTCGTAAACATCCCAAAAGACCATGTACACACCCATCCCCCCACCCCCCAACCCCCCCCCCCCCCCCATACGACTAGTCTCTTAACTGGAAAAGAGTCATGACAAGGGATCTTTTGAAGGTCTCTGCTCTCATCTATTATTTCCAGAAACTTCTTTTAAAGTAAGTATAAGAGGCACTGTTGAGAAGCAAATCATTTGTCAAGTGAGTCCTTGAACTTAGGCAATGATTACACTGTGCACACATTGCACAAGCACACATCCCGTGTTGCTGCCCTGCCACCACGGGATTGAGAAAGACTTCGTGGGGAAGAGAAGAGGCAGAGGGGAAAGAAGGAAGAAGGTTGCTCCCTTACTGGGAGGAACAGTCTTCAGTGAAAGCCTTATCCAGCTATTGAGTTGGGGCTGTGGGATCCTGAGTGCTTTTTGCTTAGTACCCAGTGTTCCTCTCTGAGTACTACTGGGCAGTGCTAAGTACCAGGCCGCTCCCTCACCACTGCCCTCACCTAATGGTCACACTCTTATCTCTGCAATAAAATGTGTGCTAAATACAACCATAAAAAACGATTAAAAATTTTTTTAAAAAATAAATACAACCATATAATCTGACATTCTTCTGCTCCCTACCGGTTCTATTATCAGGATTGTCTAGAAGTCTTTGACTTTTTTTTTCTTTTTTTAAAGATTTTATTTTTATTGATTTGGGAGAAAGAGAGAGAGGAGCATCAGGCAGAGGGATCCTGGGATCATGACCTAAGCCAAAGGCAAACGCTTAACCAACTGAGCCATCTAGACACCCCTAGAAGGCTTCAACTTCTATTCCTGCCTCTGGCTCTGTCCCCAGAGACCCCGTTGAGCTCTAGTCTGCCTGAAAATAGCCAGGAGCATAGAAGAGAGCAGGGCCGAGCTGGCCCGGTCCTTGATCAGAAGTTAACAAGTGTCTTATGCTTATGTCTTATGTCAGGTCTTCCCAGCCCCTCTTCCCTTCCTTGTAATTCTCAGCCTTCCCAGTCCTCTGGCTGTGGTAAGTGCTCAATTAATATTTCAGTCGAGCTGCTGGTAGAGGAGCAGAACTCTAGCTCTGTACACAGTCGGGTCCAAAAGATTCTTGGAAGAGAAGATGAATCAAGTCATTCCCACAGCCCTTCCTTAGCTGCAAATATGACTAATTAGTTCATGAGTCAGACCCAGACAAAGGTGACAGCACTTCAATTTGGATCAGAAATGTTCTCACAAACAAGGGGAGATGGACACAGTCTGCCTACTCTGATGCCCCTGAGCTGTAAGCGTCCGTCATGGGTCAAAGTCACAGATGATTGGAATTACATCCAGCAAAAGGCTGCAGGTGTGAATCAACAGTTCAGCAAAGGAATTACAGAAAGAGTCGGGCTGCCCGTAATATATCCTGAGATTCCAAGTGACAAAGGAAAATGGGAGGAACCTGCAGGCTTGTTTGTCAACAAGCACAGTTTCCGTGAATGGGACTAACCCTGCTAGACCGGGAGGAGTGATGGAAGTCTGGGAAGAAGGGAGGTGTCATCTCGATGTAGATGAGGGCTAAGATGATGAAAGAAAGTATAGTATAGATACAGATGGTGCTGATGCAGATAGACAAGCATGTCAGGGCCTGGAGGATTAGTCATATTGGAAATAAGAGCAGGATAGACTAGAATAGAACAGAACAGAGTAGAATATTAGATAGGAACAGGGTTTAGAGAAACCTACAAAGCAGAGAAAAGGAAAATAAGGGGATAATTTCACCAAATTCAAGATCATCACTATCTTCAAAAGCTAAGAAGAATGTCATCTCCTCCAAGAAGCCCTCATCTGTTGATTTTTCTCCACCTGATCCTCCACTAGCCATTGGCTCAGAAGATACCAAGAGTCTATGATGCACGAAGGCTACCAGGCTGAGCCACATCTAACATTCTCCAGGACACTTGCAAGTTAAGGAGTTAAGACAAATTCACAAATAACTTTTTGGAAGATCATCAGCAACAGAGGCACACAAGTGGCCCACACAAGGGCCAGGCATCCCAGAAGCGCAGAGGGGGAGCCGCTGCTCCCCCTGGGGAATGAGACTAGCTTTGAGCAAGTGTGTGTCTGCGGAGCCTCACCACGCACTCCTTCAAGTCTTGGGTCCCTGCACCTTCTATGTGCCTCCAGTTTGTCTCCTTAGCTGGGTCCTGAAGCTGGATGAAAACAGCTCCCACATTTGCTAGACCTCTCCTGCACTCCTTTGGAGCCCAGGGGGTGTCCTGTCCTGGTGGGTTTTCTGGAACTGCCTGCTGAGAACAAAATTTTCTTTCCCATGGAACTGAACTAGCAGAAACACAAGACATAGCAGATCGCCTGAGCGTAACTGCAGTATTTGAAATATGCTTTCAGGATTTTCTCATCATTTAGTTCTTAGCAGAAAAAGGCCTTTATGGAAGGGATGATATCTTTCCCCTAGCAGGCCGAATGGTGCTCTCCATGAATCATTTCTTTATTTCAGGTTCAGATTGCATCTCACAAAATCACCTCAGGGGCAAATCTCTCCAAATGAAACCATTAATAATAACTGATAACACCAGGGCAGCCTTTCAAGACCACCCCTGGAGGTCAAGCACATCACCAGCGGGAGCTCCAAGTCCACCTGTAAATCTGCAGGGGAAGCGCTTGGGGGCACACCCTAACCCTCCACCCTGCCCCCCCCCACCCCTACCATTACCTGCTTCAGCAGGGGGCCCTGATGGAGGCTCCGAAGAATGGGCTGGTTGCCAGCAGCCTATTTATCAGCTCATTGCTAATTTCTCTGGGCTCTCAGTATATCGATTTGTTTCCAAACAGATCATAAAACTCACCACTGATAGTTCTTCAGTCTTTCTGATATTTCATGAAGGGAGAGCACAAATTCACCTGGACAGTCTGGGGACTGACTCTGGAGACCAAGGCTCAGTTTTCTCTTTTCTCCTAATATGCAGGGCCTGGTCCACTCAGACCTGCCCCTGGAGCAGGGCGGCCTCACCTGCTTAGTTAGGGCCTCAAGTCTCCAAGCGTGGTCCCTGGACCAGCAGTATGACCTGAAGCTTACTATACATGCAGCCTCTCAGGTCCCACCCCAGACCTGTGGAATCAGATCCGGCATTTTAGCAAGACCCCCAGTTGATTTGCACGCCCATTGAGAAGTACTGCTCTAAACTAGTGATTTCATTCCTGAGACTTTATCCCAAGGACACGATGAGCTACACACAGAGCAGGCAGGTACCCATGTTCACTGCGGCATTGCTTCTAAAGAGAAAAACTAGGAACAAACCCAATGTAGAAGAGCAATTATTTACTGAGTGCCTACCTACTAGGTGACACTGAGGACAGAGGAGGGACAAAACAGATAAAGTCCTAAAAATACGGTTTGTGTCATACGATGGAACATTACCTAGCTGTTGTAAAAATACCTTTTGGAAACAAATAACCTGCAGGGAGAGCCTTAATTTCCTGCCTTCCAGGTTGGCTCACTCGCGGGGATCCCCTCCAGGCAAACAGTTCCCTAAGTCCGCTAGACTGGTGGGGGAGGGGGTGGGGAGGGATTTCTCTTTGCTAAATAAATAAGCAAACACAGAAAGGTCTCAGCCACTGGGGCCCCTTGAAACTACGCAGAAAGGAATCAAAATCCACTTGCAGGACTTGTACTGTACAAACAAATGTGACTGCTGGCTTTCACTTTTTCTCTCCATGTGCCCATCCCCCCAGGCATCCTCCCCTCGGTCCCGCAGCATGCAGCACCTACGTAGCCCCATCAGTCTCATCTCCACAGCGCCGGGCAGATTTATGTCACCGTATCCATTCTTCTTTTCTTAAAAGGAAGACAGCTCAGATAAGCACATGCGGTTTAAGCAAACATAACTTTATTCGGCTACAGACATGAGAAGGGTAATAAACTCTAAGAGGAGATCTTCCAGAGAATGTAGCAATGTTATCTTGCCAGCCCAGGGCTGGGTTTTACGGCTACTCCCAATAGTTGCCCATAAATCATTGCTTTACTCAGTATTATCCAAACACAGTGAAGTCACTCAAGCAGCACTTCTTATAAAGGTAAATTGTCACCGGCTGCCTTTAGAAAGAACACCTGACAATATGGTCCCCAGCCTTTGGACTTGCGGTGCTGGGGTGGGGGTTGCGGGGCGGGGGCGGGGGGTGCGCTCTCCTCTCAGGGAACTTGGCCTCTGGAAATCCAAGTCCAGCTGAATTTCTTCTTGTTGGGTTTTAGCTAATCCTCTTTCTTGATCACTCAACCCTGTCTCGCCTGCTCCAGCACTCCCAGCCTCTTGATTCTCTCCCCAGTCTCTCCCATCCTTATTCATGTCTCGCTCGTCGATTAATTCAAAAACCAATCCCCATGCTGTGTTGGATGTGATGTACTCTAATGAGCCAAGGGACTCACTTCTCACCTGGAGAGAAAGAGACATGGACAAAGCCAGACTGCTTGGGTGTCCATAATGTCACCAGTGTTGGTAAGTCACTTTTATTTTGTAATATTTAAATAAAAATGGCCTTGGGCCCCACCCTTCTCCAAACTTCTATTTTGCCTAGTACACTTCTTTGGCTCTAAGTTTCAGCACCTGCTGAATTCTCTCCCATCACTCCACCTGGTCCTGTCACCCATATGAACTGGCCTTCGTGGGCATCCTCTGCCCCACTCTGGGCCTCACCTTGCCTATGTCACTCCCCAGAGTCCCTCTGCCTGGCTTCCACTCTGTGTCTGGCAGAAAAACTTGATTCTCTCACTTTATCAAGATGTCCTTTCCCTGAAGAGATCAAGATCTCTTTCCAGATCTTCCCTTATAAATCTGAAAGCCATTCTTTTGACTGCTAAACAAGAGCCATCCAGGAGAGGACTCCAGATTTTGGCAGCACAAATTAGTCTTTTAATAGGATCAGATTCTCAGTTCCCTTCCCTAATAGCTTCTCTAAGGTATTGTACGTCATACTGTATATGCATAAGCTATATTAAGAAAACAGAAAAATCTCAAATCCATAACCTAAACTTCTACCTTGAAAACTGGAAAAAGGACCAAACTAAGCCAAAAGCAAGCAAAAGGAGAGAAATAATAAAAAT
Source organism: Enhydra lutris kenyoni (assembly GCF_002288905.1). Classification (NCBI taxonomy): domain Eukaryota; kingdom Metazoa; phylum Chordata; class Mammalia; order Carnivora; family Mustelidae; genus Enhydra; species Enhydra lutris. The sequence goes on along the minus strand of NW_019154144.1, from coordinate 5,058,072 downwards.
CAGAGAAGAAATTAGGGAACAAAAATAGAAAAATAATAAATACATTCAATGGAACCAAAACCTGGTTCTTTGGAAAGGACAACAAATATTTAGCCAGATCAACCAAGAAAATACTGTTGGAGTCATAAATATAAGAAGGGATTTCACTGCTAACCTTACAGAAATAAGAAATAATGTAAAAGAATATTATGAACAGTTGTATGCCAATACATTAGATAACTTAGATGGAATGGCTAAATTCCTAGAACGACATAAACTACTGAAATTGACTTAAAAAATAGAAATTTTGAATAGACCTATAATAAGTGAAGAGGTTGAATTAGTAATCAATAAACTATCTACAACAGTCTTATATGGTATCACCATTGAATTCTACCAAGCATTTAGACTTTATACGCATTCTTTACAATTCTTCCAGAAAACTCTTCCAAACAGAGAACAATTCCAAATTCACATAGGTAGCCAGTATTGCCCACATACCAAAACCAAAGACAGCACAAGAAAATGATTTAGACTATTATCTCTTATGAATATGGACACAAAATCCTCAATGAAATATCAACAAACCAAATCTAGCAACATATAAATTTAGTTATACACCATTAACCAAGTGGGGTTTGTCCCAGGAATGAAGATTGATTTAATATCTAAAAATCAATTAATATAACAGATAAAATTTATAAAATAAAAAGCAAATGCTATATGATCATCTGAATAAATGCATTTGACAAAATCCAACATACTTTCTTGATTAAAAAATAGGCAACAAATTAAGAATAGGAAGAGTTAGGAACTTCCTCAACCCAATTAAAATCCACCTACAAAAACCCTACAGCTAACATCGTGCTTAATGGTAAGAGACTGGATAATTTCCACCTAAGATCAAGAATAACACAAAGACATTCATTTTTGTCTTTCACCATTTCTATTCAACATTATATGGGTGATTCCGGCCAGGGCAATTAGATAAGAAAAAGAAAAAAGAAGATCCAGATTGGAAAGGAAAAACAAAAGCACTTAATGTGTGGTTACTTAGGGCTAGGTGTGGGGGGTAGGAAGATGATAGCTTAGAGGTACAGGTTTCTTTTTTAAGTCAAGTTTGTACATATCTGTGAATAGGCTAAAAGTCATTGTATTGTGCCCATTAAATGGGTGGATTGTATGGGATGTGAATTATATCTCAATAAAGCTATTCCAAAAAAATAGTGACCAGAGAAATAAGAGAACTAGAAGAGAGGATAAAAGTGGAAAATTCAGAGAGGGTAATCAACATTAACTCGCTAGCGTCAAAGTCAATAATAAAAGAGTCCCTTGGACTTGGCGATCATCGGGACAACTGATGAGCTGCTCTCAGAGAAAACTTGTCCTTCTATTTGGTCAAAGTCAGCTCCTCATCCTTTGCTCTCAATCACTTTCTTTTTTTCTTTTTCATTGATGTCATTCCAGAAATCTGTCCTCTACATCTCGTATCTTTAACCACATCATTCATAATTTTCATTCTTTTTTTTTCTTTCACTCAACAAATATAATAGCACCTACCATGTGTCAGGCACTCCTCTGGGCTCCAGGAGACCTCTGATAGTAGTTGTTGACAAGGACCATGTTACAGGCCATTGCTAACTGCAAGGGGAGCTGGGAAGTATTTTTATTTTCCAGCTTCAATGGTAGATGAAAGACAAAGGAGAAAAGAGCTCAAATTAATGCTAAATTAATCAACCTACTTTTCTTCCACACATTTACAAATAAAACTTTAAAGCAACTTTGAATACAGTTCTGACAGCAAGAATTATTTTCATGGCTCTTGGAGAACCCAGATACCCTCCGGGGTTCTCCACGATTTGCTTCATCGTTTGGGCCAAAAAATTTGGAGCCACATTTAACTTCTGTCTTTTTACTCACACCCTGCGTCCAGTTCATGAGCTGGCCCGTGAAGCAAGATCTTCAAAATATATCTCTTCGGGTGCCTGGGTGCCTCAGTGGGTTAAGCCTCTGCCTTCGGCTTAGGTCATGATCTCAGGGTCCTAGGATCCAGCCCCGCATCGGGCTCTTTGCTTAGCGGGGAGCCTGCTTCCCCCTCTCTCTCTGCCTGCCTCTCTGCCTACTTGTGATCTCTGTCAAATAAATAAATAAATAAAATCTTTAAATATATATATGTATATATGTATATATCTTCCTCTTCACTGCTACCCCCCTACTCCACGCACCCACCGCCTCTCATCTGGCCCTGTTACAACAGCCTCTATCCTGAGCTCCCTGCTTTCACTCGTGCCTCCCACCGTCTATTCTTCACAGCACAGCCAGACTGATCCTCTCAAAACGGATATGATCATGCTAATCCCTTCTGGAACAGGCTCAAACAGCTTCTTCCTGCACTCAAAAATAAACCTCATGAAGAAAGGATGATCTTTCCAATAAGCGGTGCTAGGTCAAATGGCTAGCCATATGCGTGAAACTGAAGCTCGATCCCTACCTCACTTTACACAAGGAAATGAAATCCAGATGGACCATAGACCTAAATGTGAAAGATAAAATAATAAAGTTGCAAAACAAAAGCCTAACGAAGATCTGTATTAGCTTTGACTAGGAAACGATTTCTTAGGCAAAACACAAAAAACACAAATAATAAAAGAGCTACATTAAAATTAAGAACTTTTCCCCCCTAAAAGACACCATTACGAGGATAAAAAGACAAACCACAGAGTGGGAGAAGATAATTGCACTGTAAATACCCCACTAAGGATTTGTGTCCCGAATATATAAAGAACTATAAAAAAGACAGTCAATTAACAGAGAAAAAAAAAAAAAAAACAGGCAAAAGATTTGAATAGTTACCTCTCAAAATAAGACATCCTAATGGCCCCCAAATGTATGAAAATGAAAAATGTGCTTAAATTCGTGCGTTATTGGGAAAATGCAAATTAAAATGACAATGGCACACCACTATATACACAACAGAATGACTAAAACAAACAAGCAAAAAGACAAGCTACCCCAAGCATTGGCAAGAATATGAAGCAACTGGAACTCCAGTCAAAGGCTGGTGGGAGTAAAACATGATGCAAACACTTTGTGAAATTGACACTGTTTATAAGTTAAACACACATTTATCCCATTAGCTGGCAATTCTATCCCAAGGCTTTTTCCAACAGAAACACATACATATATACCAAATTCACATGAATGAACGCTCCTAGCAGCTGTATTTGAATAGCCAAAAGCTAGAAACCACCCAAACGGACAGGTTAATAAACTGTGGGACATTCATCCAGTAGAGTATGATACAGCAATGGGAATGAACAATGACCACATCCAACATGAAAGAATGTCGCAAGCACAATGGTGAAGGAATGAAACCAGACATAAAAGAGTGCATACTGTGTGATTTCATTTATATGAAGTTCAAAATCAGTCTGTGATTCTGGAAGCCAGATGGTGGTTCTCTGTGGGAAGAGAAGGGTGGCTGGGAGGCCGCACGAGGATGGGGAGCTGCTCAAATTCTGTTTCTTAACCTTGAGTGCTGGTTACGCAGGTATTCAGTCTGTACACTTGGGATTTGTGTATGTTTCTCTGTGTTTGTTATCCTTCAGTTAATAGTTTTCCTTTTTTTACAATCCCATATGCTAAAAAAAAAAAAAAAGTCAAACTGCAAAAATCCAAATAAAACAGCGTACAATTTATGTTCGAAAACGTCCTCCAAGCCTTGCATGGTTTTGCCTGGCTTCTTGGCCTTCCTTCACCTCCTGCAGCTCCCCTCTTGCTCACCAAGTCCAGTCTCTGCCTTCTACCCATTTCTCAAACACACAAGACAAGATCCCCCACCTCAGGCCTCTACACCTGCTCCCTCTGTCCAGCATCTTCTCCCTGCAAGCTAACATATGCTCACTCCCTGATTTATTCAGAATTCTTCCCAGTTGCCATCTCTTCAGAAAGGCCTTTCTGATCACCCATCTAAAACAGAGAGACACACATCGTCTCTGTGGTTACCTGCTTTATCTTTCTTGCCAAGGCTGCTGTTGTGTTATTTTCCTGCCCCTGCTATAATGTGACCTCCATGAGGGCAGGAATCTTTTCTGAGTTATTCACTATTGTATCACCAGTGCCTAGAATAGGGTTTTGTTGAATAAATGAATGAAGGAAATTCAAGCGTGAGGATAGTTTCTCACTTTGCCTCTTTGCCTCTCCTGTGCCTAGCATAACTCTTAGCCCACAGCAGATGCTCAATAAACTTTTAATTGCTTTGGAGTTGAATTAAGAAATTACCTTGCCAACCAACCCTTCTGTGGAGGACCGCAAGGCCTTTTGCGAACAGTGTCTGTATGCTACCGTTGCCATGCTGTGCTCTGAAAAACAGTCCTACGATTTGCATTTATACCATAGATCCCATTCTCACTTAAAAGACACAAAACGAACCATGAAAAGACAGTTCAATGCAATGACTCAACATGGCTGAAACCCAAGGGAGTAAGCAAGCAATGCTGTTGTCGGGTTGAAAGCTTCCCGCAGAGATGAATCTTGAGTGGCTTGGAGTGAGAACATGCTAGAACACCTATTTGCCGGATAACAAAGGCTCCCTCGCCGTAGGCGCCGTCGTAACTCTTGGAGCCCTCAGGAGAAGTGAGAGAAAGTCAGTTTTTCTTGGAAGCCCCCCTGATTCACCGCTTTTCTTTGTGTCCCATATCACTGGGTGTCAATCAGACTCAGTGGAGCTTGTGGATAGAAGGCAACAAGAGTGACCAAGCTGAAGCCACTGTTGTGAGCAGAGCGTTCAGAACGCAAGCAGAGGCTGGCAATGGCCCCCTCACCTAAGGCCCTCCAGAGAGCCAGTGCTGGAGGTGGTTCCCAGCTTCTCCTGGTTCCCCTGGTACCTGGCAGGCCTAGATAGTCCTTGCTCGTGGGAAAACCAGAGCAGACCTGTGTCTCTGCCCCTTCCTTCATCACAACCTTAGGAACATGGGGGGAAGGAGTCCCCTGCCCTGCCACTCCTTCCTCCCCAGCAGCACCCTCCTCTCCTCAGGAGCTCGGTGCTCCCCCACACCCACCATTCTAAACCTGCTCAATGGAAATGATCCCAGACCCATTCATATGAAGGTGCACGAACGGATAACTGCTGTGACGGTTTCAAATGATGGTATGTCGGTGCAGACTTTTGAGGGACCTAACTGAACTCATTGTTTACTCTCTGAAACTCTTCTATCTTATTTACCTGCTTTTACTATAGTCCTTTCCTTCCGCTCCTTCAGACTCAAACCTTTGTTGCTTCTCCCTGCTCTAACCTGGAGCATGGAAAATGGCTGGCCCGTCTGAGCACACACTGTGGAAAGCCCAGAGCCATGCAGCCATCTTCCAGAAGCCACTGGTGTTTAGTTCATCCTTTTCCTGACGCACAGGAGAAGCTCAGTAGGTGTGAGCTGGGGATGCTGAAGGCCCTTGGGGCCAATGCCCTTCTTCCCACTTTGAGTGACCACAGTGTCCCAGTCCTCCCTAAGCTGTGACAGAAAAAAAATTGTTCACCACTTCCCTCATTTCAGAACTCTCTGAAAGAGCTCATCTCAGTCAAACAGAGGTAAATCCATGTTTCCATCCGGCTTTTAAGACAAACACCTCCCTGCTCCTGCCATAGTTTGGGCTCATTACCTACCCTGTTTTCTCCCCATGGATCATACAGGTGAAAGGCCTAGCGAAGGGAGAGGGGAGATGAAAAATTCAGAAATATCTCTATTTTTCTATTTTCCTTGGAGTTTTTAAATTTGAAAAAATATGAAATTTTTAGAATAAATAAAACAGAGTAAAGCATTCTTCTTTATGGAGTAAAAGATTCTCACTCATCTTTTCATGTCCTTTCACTGATCCTTATGGAGAAAACCTTCACATAAAATTAGTAGCAGATACTGCATCTGAATTAGAGTTTTGCCAAACATCCTTTACCAAATTGCCCCTGGGAAAGCAACTGTTTGAGGATTTAATTTTTTTTTCTTACATAGACCAAGCAAGATAAGAATATGAATTTATTAAGAAAGAAAAATAACTTGGTTAGCCATTTTCAGAAAGGCTTTAAGGTCTGTGAAGAAGTACCAACCGCTCTCTATAGAGATTTTCGGGAAGGAAGGGATCATTTCTGGGTGGGAATCATCAGGGAAGTCTCCGCCTCTCACACCTGAGCCTGTGAGCTGGACCGATTTCCACGGGCAGAGCTGGACAAAGCCTGGAAGGCAGAAGACACACCAGGAGCAAAGATGGTCTGGTGAGAAACCACAAAACGTGTTTGAGGCCTGAAGTTGTTCTGGGCAGGTCCTTGGGGACCGAGTTGGTGCGAAATGCTGGCGGATGACAGGGTCAGGAAGGGAGACCGCTTGGCCAAGCCCGCAGATTTGCTATGACTGATAGCGCGTCAGCCCTAAGGCAGTGTGGACTGCAGACACACCACCGCTTGCTGTCCCCCTGCTGCAAGGAGACTAGGACAACTGCTGACTGTAAGATGCATCCTGATTTCAAAGATGCTCAAATACCTCCCCCAAAACATGTCTTTAGAATCGATGAAATACAGCAGTAAGCGAGGAGATGATATGACGAAGGAAGCACAAAGCGCAATTTCGGTGACACGAGTGGGACTGCCTTAGCACAGGACTTTACGCTGATGTTGCGGGCTTGAGCGAGGCTCCCGATGCCTCTGGCAGAATGGCTGTGCACTTGACCCCTCCTTGTTCTCCCGGCCCCAGCCCGGACGGCTGCTCACAAACACCCCTGCAGAGGGTGGAGAGGGCCCCAAGGAAGCACCTCTACTGTTTTCTCAGAGCAGACAGCCGGACCGTAGATGCCCTGAGAGAAAGCAGTGGGTGTTCAGCCCCCTTGTTCCACTGTCCACAGTTTATGGAAATTGACGTGGGCAAAGGGATGTTTTTTAATGATGTGCTTCCTAAGGGAACGGGGGAGCTTTTTACCCATTTGCATCCTTAGGATAAAAAAAGAACCTTCGAGTTTTGGCTTCGAAGCCCAGAGATATTTGATAATCATCAGTAGACAGAAAGGGGGAGCTATGGACCTTAATTTGCAAACATCCCTCCAGAGCCACCCCTTAACGTCAACACAGGCATGCACTCATACACTCACACACACATGCATGCACACACACACTCACACAGGGAGATGCTGAGACAATTGCAGGAGAAAAAATAGATATTATTTTTGATCCTGAGATATTGGCTGTCACAAGATTTTCAGCCATAATATAGAAACGGTTGGCTTTCAATTTACTTGATGCAAGTTTCTGCTAGCTACACATTTGTCTACAGTGGTATTAGAAGGAGCAAACCAAGAACTTATATGCATATTTTATTAGTAGATAATTATGTTCCTTATAATTGGTTTCTAAATCAGACCATTTCACACAATTATGGTGTTTTCTTTGCCTCTTCCGTCAATCGAAAAGAGAGTAAGGAAGTTCTTTATTATCGAAAAGCTATGTTCTTAACCTCTATCATGGAGTGAAGGAAATAAACTAAAATAAAAATACAGCTATTTTGCATACATAGAATATCCCCTGTTAAAATGCATCATAGATTCAAAAGAAGAAGAAAAAAGACTAACAAGACAGTTGCTTCTAAATATAACAGGAGAGACAAAATACCAAAAAGGGAATTTGAGGGTGGGGGTAGATTTTAAAAATCAACAATGAAGTCATGCTGTTTAAATGCCAAAATCATCTTTCACCCAAATGAAAGAAAAAAAAAAAAAAAACCTGGGTCATAATGAAGGCCACAAAATAACTGCTAACAAAAGAGCTCCATGAGCCCTGTACTCAGATAAATCTAAGTTTATTCCTTCATTGAGTCAACAGACATTTCCTGAGTGCTGTGTGGAAGGAAGGACACAGGACTGAGGAAAAGAGGCTTATTGCTGCTGGAGCTTAGCGCGGACCCCTGGGTGCTGTTCTGGGCTGTTCTGGGATGACGTGTTCTTTCTCCCTCCTCCTCCTCTCCCCCACCTCTCTCTTTCCCTCTTTCTCACTCTCTCTAACTCTCTCTCTCTTTCTCTCACCCTCTCTCTCTCTCATTTGCCCTCTCCCCCCAACCCACATACGCACACTCGCGCGCGCACACACACACACACACACTTGGTGAGGCTAAATGCTGGTGGGGAGCAGTGAATGCTGCAGGGCAGGTTCTCAGTCAGACTGGGTAAGGCAGTAGCTAAAAACAGACTCTGCAAAGCCCACCTCTACTAACTAACTTTGGGCAATTAACTCTCTAACTCTCTGTGCTTCAGTTTTCCCATCTGTAAAATGGTGATAATACAAACACACCTACCTCATAAGGATGTTGTGAGGATTCCATAAATTAATATATGTAGAGCACTTAAAACAGTGCAGGAATGAATGAATGAACAAATAAGGCAGGAGGACACTTTTGGAGGTGATGGATATGTTTATAGCATTGATTATAATAATTGTTTGATGGATGTATACTTTTTTTTTTAAGTTCTTATTTATCTGTCAGAGAGAGAGCATGCATACAAGCAGGGGGAGAGGCAGAGGGAGAAGCAGGCTCCCTGCTCAGCAGGGAGCCCCCCTGATGCAGAGCTCTATCCCAGGACCCTGGGCTCAGGACCTCAGCAGAAGGCAGACTCTTACCTGACTGAGCCACCCAGGCGCCCCGCATGGGTATGTACCTATCTCCAAACTCATCAAGTCGTGTATGTTAATTACATACAGCTTTTTGCTCATCAATCATTATCTCAATAAAGTGATTTTTTTAAAAAGTGCTGGGCATGGTGAGGGCATTATCATAAGTGTTGGCCATTATTATCATCCTCAGCCTCTTCACAGTGTTCCTCCAGGGTAAAAATGCTATCATCCAGCTTCCTAGCAACCCCATGGCCTAGCCTTGGTCGGTAGCAGGTGCTACGTGTGATTCCTGGCATGTGATTCCCTTCCTGTCGCTCCATCCCCACAGCACAGAGGGGCCCTGCTGCCGGAACCTCATAATTCCCAGGTCCTCATTTGGAGGAGGACAACCTTGTTCATGGGCAAATGTTTCTTAATTTATAATTTCCCCCAATATACTTTTCCTATACTGCTAGTATCTCTTTACTTCCTTTCCACACACCAGAGACTAGAAGGAAGTAGTGTCTGCTTCCATCTGAAATTTGGTATTTAGATTTTATAAGTTGAATAATTGAAGTGTCATCGTTTTCCAGACAGGTTTGAGAACCGCCACTTCCAGGTGTGATGATGGGTATTAATGGTGTCATTCCCACAAGCATGCAGTGAGGCAGGGGGACGGAAAGGGCCAGAGGAGTGAGGATTGACTCTGGGACTCTGAAACAGGTACCTTTGATGGTTGCTGGAGGAAGTGAGTGAAATTTTGGCAAGCAATGGGGCAAGTGTTTGGAGTGAGGTGATCACCCAGAGTAGGCTCCTTTCACCAGAGCACATCCCTGCCCTGATCTGACCAACCTGATGGGGAGGCAGAGTCAGCATCTGTGGTCAGAGATGGAGAGACCAAGCGGACAAGTGGGACAAGGGAGCGGTAGAGATGCTGGGCAGGGACGGATGGGGCTAGAGGTTCTCATACTGACTTCCAAATTCCTTTTCCATCTAGGACAGCTGCCCATGCTCAGAAAGTGCCACCAATGCTGAGCGTCCCTAACTCACATAGTGTCTGAGGGTGTGGGGCAGGGAGGCTGCAGCTTGAGAATGGGAGAGGACAGCCTGCCAGTGTTCGGGACACCCTCAGAAGCTCCACGGGGAGTCTGACTTGGGTTTTCAGGGGCTTGCACCTGCCATCCATGAGGATCCACAGAGAAGACTGCAGGAGCCCCTAATGAAAGAATGAACAAGTGAAGAATGAAGGTGGCAACTTCATGCCATTTTTCTCGCAGAATCCAATCTTCAGATTGTTCGAAGAGAAAGTTTAAAGCAAGAGAGAGAATAAAGGAGCTCATAGGAAACGCACACAGACCACACATTGAAGGCTCACTTCCGAGGGTTCTTGTGCTCAGGATGCCTAAAGGACTTTCACAAGATCTGGCATTGACTTGGGGCATTCACTTCATTCTCCACCTTGGCAGAGGCACTCTCGGCCACTCCCTGCCACCAACGGTCCATTACCCCTTTAGATTCCACACAACCGGCTGCCATCCACAGCCCCACAGTTGTCACACCGTGGATGCCTTCACTTGACCCAGCACAGCCCTCTTTACCAGCACTTTCCTACCTCCGACCTCCTCTGGACCCATCATATGCCCACCTTTATTCATTTCTCAGCTCCTGTTCTAAACAGGAATGATATTCACTCTTATTTAAAAAAAAAATCCACACCAAGGTTTTGTACATCCAGATGGGTCCTATCCATCACAGCCCTTTCAAGATTATACCCTTTTTCCAATGATGCTGCATTGGCCTAAGGCAATGTTGGCTCTCCCTTGTGGATTTACCTTCAATCATTTATTATCCACGAAAGAACACTTGTCTCCTCATGTTGCGTTAGAGACACACTCATCCCAGTTTAATGCACAAAGCACCGGGCTTGGGATCACATGGCTTGTTGTCTTCCATCCACACTCCCTCTCGACTTTGTAAGTTCAGATTTAAACTCACAAGACTTCTGTGTCCTCATTTCTAAATGGGAATAGCAATACCTGCTCCAGTTGGTAGGGTTTTATGAGGATCAAATAAGGGACCCCAGAAGAAAGCACATTCAATGCCACAGAGCAGAACAGTAGTTTTTTTTTTTTTTAAAGATTTTATTTATTTATTTGACAGAGAGAGATCACAAGTAGGTAGATAGACAGGCAGAGAGAGAGAGGAGAAAGCAGCTCCCTGCCAAGCAGAGAGCCTGATGCGGGACTCGATCCCAGGACCCTGAGATCATGACCTGAGCTGAAGTCAGAGGCTCAACCCACTTAGCCATCCAGGTGCCCCAGAACAGTAGGTTTTGAGAATATTTTTCTCTCCTAATCTCCCAGTTTACTCCCTGGAGGTCTTCCCAACTGTCTTCTGCTCTCCAGAGAAAACATCTGTTCACTCATTCAAAAAAGATTTGTTGCATCCCCACTATGTGCTGTGAACACAAGACAAATAGCATTAACTCTCGTCCACAAGGAGCCCGTGGCAGAGAGAATGAAGCAGATAAAATTGTGAATGGATGGAAGAAAAACAGAGTAAATGGATACAAGCCATAAGCAAGACATCGCTGTGGGCTAGGAGGTGATTGGCTGTGCAAATGTGTAGGTGGGGCAGCGAGTCAGTGAAGATGTTTCAAAGAATACAGGTGATAGCTGAACTGAACTCATCTCCTCATTCAATAAGTATTTTCTGAGCTCCGACTGAGTGACAGGACTGTGTGAGGCAGTGGACACATAGTAGAAAAGGCGGCAAGGAGTACCTGAGTGGCTCAGTCGTTAAGCGTCTGCCTTCGGCTCAGGTCATGATCCCAGGGTCCTAGAATCAAGCCCCATATCAGGCTCCCTGCTCGGCGGGAGGCCTGCTTTTCCCTCTCCCACTCCCCCTGCTTGTGTTCCCTCTCTCGCTGTGTTTCTGACAAATAAACAAATAAAATTAAAAAAAAAAAAAAAAGAAGGTGGGCCAGATGCTTGGCCTCTTGAGCACACGATAAACAGGTAAAGAAAAAGCTCAGAGAATTCCTGACTGTGACAAGAAGCTAAGAAGAAATTAATGAAAGATGTCACAGACAGTGACTGTGACTAGGGGGTACAGGGCCACCTTAAACAGGTGGCCAAGAATCACCTTGGTCAAGGTTACATTTGAACTGATATATGAAGGATGGGAAAGAGCCAGGCACAGGAGAGCTGAAGCCCTGGGTGGGAGAGAGCTCCAAGAAGAGAGAATGGAGGTGAAAAGGCCCTGGGGCAGAATAAGCTTAGTTACTCTAGAACACAGATGAGTGTCTAGAACTAGGGCCCTAGGGAAGAGAGATAGAAAATAAGAGCTGAGTGGAAGGCAAGGGCCAGTTCGTGCAAAGCTCTGGGGCTACAGCAGGACTTTGGATTTTATTCCAAGTACAGCGGAAGCCACTGAGGAATCAGGGTACGGATGAAAGTGACATAATCAGATTTGCATTTTTTTTTAATATTAGTTTCTGTGGAAATAATTATTAGAGCAGTGAAACCTGTTAAAAGGCTATGGTGGTGGCTGCTTTGGCAGCACATGAACTAAAACGGGAACAATACAGAGATTAGCATGGCCCCTGTGCAAAAGTGATAGGTAAATTCATAAATCATTTCATACTTTTAAACAAAAGGCTCAGGTCAAAACAGGGAGGAAACTGATCCAGGAAATCTCGGAAAGCAAGTCACCAAATTTTGTAAACTCTGCAAAAATGACCGAAGTGGACATTCTTCGAGTTAGAGAAATATTTTTGAACTCATTCTAAGATTTCAGGAAAACCAAGTCCACATAAAAGCTGACAACCAGAAAATTCTTAATGTCAAGTCCCATACAAACTTATCATATGGAAAAAAATAAATAAAATGCAAAATAACATCTCTACAAGCAGAGTATGGTAGAAAGACATGCCCACAAAGCAGATCAAAACTAGAATTTACTACTTCAAAACGACAGAAGATGATTTTAAAGTATATAGCACATGGAAAAAAACATGTATTGAAATTAGAAAAACTCAGAAATGAGGCTGCAGAACTCAGGAAAGTATCTTTAAAAAAAAAAAAAAAAACTATTTCAGAATTAAAGACCAAACCAGAAGAAATACAAGAATGAGCATACATAAGAAATAATGCCTTAAGATACATAAAAGATAAAAAGAGGAAAATTGAAAAAAAATCAACAAAAAAATTTAAAAAGAGGTGAAAAAGATTTGAGAGCAAGTAACAAATACTGAAGATTTTTTTTTTTAAGATTTTATTTATTTATTTGACAGAGAGAGAGAGAGAGAGAGAGAGCACATCTAATCAGGGAGAGAGGCAGGCAGAGGCAGAGGGAGAAGCAGACTTCCCACTGAGCAGGGAACATGATGTGAGCCTCAATCCCAGGACCCTGGGATCATTACTTGAGCTGAAGGCAGCTGCTTAACCAACTGAGCCACCCAGGCATCCCACACATACTGAAGATGTAAAATGAAGATAACACAAGTCTCTGAGGAAAAAAGCAAAAGCAAGAGAACAGAATGAATAGTGAACACTGTAATTCATCAATATGCCAGAAGTCAGGGAATGCTGTTTCCATGAGTCTGTCCTGGGAAACCCACTACAGAGTGAGCTTCAGGTAACCAAAATAACCAGAGAGACAGAAGATGGATGGCAAGCAAAAACCTCTCCAGCTCATGTAACCTTCTAGAAGCAATCTTCTAGAATAATCTGTGTCATCTCTGATACACGGAAGAGAAATGTACCAAAGGTACCCTGTAGAGTTAGGACCCAATGAGGTTCAGAAACAAGACAGTATGTACAGTACAGGATGGTTATATGTGCTGACAGTACAGACATAGCACAACTTTTTTTTAAATGGGGATAGAATGGAGGAAGCATATGCAAAGGTTTTTTTCAGCAGTCATTTTGGTGTTAATATTTTTTTGAAGATTTATTTATTTATTTGTTTATTTTAGAGAGAGAGAGAAAGAGTATGGGGGGAGGGGCAGAGGAAGAGAGAGAGAGAGAAACTTAAGCAGACTCCCCACTGAGCTCAGAGCCCACCTTGGGGCTCAATTTCATGACCCTGAGATCATGACCTGACCTGAAACCAAGAGTTGGACCCTTGACCGACTGTGCCATCCAGGCACCCCTGGTCTTAGCAATTTTATTCTGAGACTGTGGTGTGTGATTATGGGGTTTTAAAAAAATAAGTAATTATGGTTTATACTAATTTTTTCATTCCTTGTGTGTTTGAGAGCCAGCAGAGTAAAAGCTTTATGGTCTCACTCTTTTTTTTTTTTTAAGATTTTATTTATTTATTTGACAGAGATCACAAGTAGGCAGAGAGGCAGGTAGAGAGAGAGAGGAGGAAGCAGGCTCCCTGCAGAGCAAAGAGCCCGTTGCGGAACTCGATCCAGGACCCTGAGATCATGACCTGAGCCGAAGGCAGAGGCTTAACCCACTGAGCCACCCAGGCGCCCTATGGTCTCACTTTTTAATTGGTGTTATCAACATAAAATCATGAGGTGTTTTGTTATATATGTACGCCTTTTTTTCCTTTAGTGTTGTTAAGAGGACTAGACACAAAATGCGGTCCTGAAATTCCCTTTTCTCCCTACAAGAAGCCAGGGCTTCTTGAGGAAATGACTGATTCCAGGTCTGATAGCCAGGAAGCCATCAAAGACCATTAGGGTCATGTCAAACAAGCTGTTTACACAGGTACATGAAGGAGAGAGAAGGGAAATCAGCCAGATGGAGACCTAGATGGGAGAAGAGAGCATCTGTAAGATTCAATCCCAAAGACCTTCTATCATCATGTGTTTGGCGGTGGTGAGAGGAACAGCAGCACGACTCCCCTGTGTGGCGGCTCCTCGTCCTTGCCAGTTGCCCTCGGGAGATGAATCTGCTCCCTGAGGAGCTGGGCCTGTGAAGAGCCACAGTGTAGGCCCTTAACCCACACCTCATGCCTGCAGATCAAGAACCCGAGGCAGGCACAAGGACCCCTCAGCCTGGACCCCATGGAGCAGGCAAACATACACAGGATGGAAACTCCAGGTTTCTTCCTTTCCTCCCTTCCCTTTCTTCCAGGCAGTTATGCACTCAAACATGTTAATGACCCAGTACCCTCAAAGCCCCCAGCGTTGGTGCCCAGGCCGTGAGGAACAGGGCAAGACTGAAGGCGTGTTCCCTGCCCATACAAGTACGTGAAGGAAAAGGAGACAAGACCCAAACACCAGATTCCAGCGAAGCATTGCCACCTCTCAGGCATGGTACAAACTGCACCAGACTAGAATGATCTGAAACTCTTCTTGGCAAAGCTGAGTCTTCACCGGGTCTTAAAGGAGGAGGCAGACCTGGACTAGCAAGACGCTGATGAGGAGACCCTTGGAGGCTGGAGAGGACCGCAGGTGGAGGGAAGGACTGGGGCAGTGGGAGCAGGCTGGACCCTAAGACAAGACTGGAGAGAACACAGGGGAAGAGACGGAAGAAGGAGCCGGGCACAGTAGGGCCTCAGTGTGCCGGGTGCTGTGAAAACCTCTCCAGCTCATGCAACCTTCCCAGCAATCTTCTAGAATAATCTGTGTCATCTCTGATGATGAGAAATGTACCAAAATGTACTAAATGTCCTAAAGTCCGTGGATGTTAAGTACGGCTGGTCTTCTTCCTTCAAGGATTCCTTATCGGGGCATTCACTTCCTTGCTAGCATTTATTTGTGCCCCAGAACCAAAGCCTGTAGCACTTTGCATGGTCAATTGTGGACGTGTGCAAGAAATGAAAACTCTTGAGTTTCCTGGCACGCTCGTTCCAGCTGAGATCCAATAAGACAATGCTCTGCCTTATTGTTTCAGCTTTTGTAATGGTTCAGTGTCCTTTCTGCTGTCTGTTGAGGGCCACATCTTTTGCATTTTGGTGCTTTTTGTTGGCAATTTTACTGTTTAAAAAGGCTCTCAAATGTAATGCTGAGGTGTTTGTTGTCTGGTGCTCCTACGTGCCGGAAGTCTAGAATGCACTTTACAAAGAAAACAGAGCTTGTGTTAGATAAGCTCTGATTTCTAGTGCTGTTTGCCAGGATTTCGATCATAATGAATCAACAATAGGTATAAAATACAGTGCTTTTAAACAGAAACACACATAAAACGGGAATATGTATTGATCCGCTGAGGAAAATGCTCACCCAACCCTGCATTTTCAGTATTCACTGATTCAGGGCTCACCGAGATTTTATAAAACAGAATTACCATGAATAATGCTCAAAGGCACAGAGCTGACATTAGAAACCAGCCCTCTCCATCTGCTTTGGGAGATGGAGCTCCATGGGACGCCTGGGTGGCTCAGTGGGTTAAGCGTCTGCCTTCAGCTGGGTTCATGATCCCAGGGTCCTAGGATGGAGCTCCCCTCCCCCCCAACCACTCCCCTTCCCACCCACCTCCCCACCCTCTGTGGGGCTCCCTGCTCAGCAGGGAATCTGCTTCTCCTTTTCTCAAAAGAGTAAAAAACGGCTGCTTAGGCAGAAGGTAGTTGTTTTTCCCTCGGCCTGTTCACATCATCAGCTCGACTTGCTGTGAATCCGCAGGTCCCCAAAGCGCTCTCTCTCCCGTTCAGAGACGGTTTGCTCTGCTTCACAGAGAAACGCTGGCTGGCAGCACCAGATTGTCCCTTTACAAACTTCCTGAAACCGTGGCCTGGCAGAGGTGGCAGGGACATGGTTGTGCGTGTGGCGCTGGGCCATGTGGCCTGGCGGGTGTCGGAGTGTGTGCTTCACACGGGACCAGGAGATAAGATAGACCAGTTCACCGGGTAGGGAGGTCGGAAGCCCACAGAAAATGGCTCTGCTACCACTTTGGGCAGAACACAAAGAGGTATCCCACAGCAAGGCGATCTTTAAAGCACGCTTCACTCGTGGACCAGCCCAGACTACTCTGGGTATTTCACTTCTTTTCCTTTTTCTTTCTTCAGCAGACAGGACAGCTTTGCAATGGAATCCTCACTGGTGCAAAAGCCTGTGTGTTGTTGAGTCTGATATACATGGGAAAATCTCCAGTATGACAAGAATATTAATTCATGTACACCCTGAGATGCAATTTCATGCTTTTATAAGTTTAATGTTCTTACAATTAGGTCCAAGTTTTCCTGTAATTCTTTTCTCAGAAGGAGCATTGCAATATGCTGTCTAGGAGGCCGTTTTCTCCCTTTAGCCATTAGAAGCTCATTTAACTACATTAAGGTCCTGCTGGGAATGTATCTAGGAGTATAACAGAAAATCAAGACCAGCAGCAGAAAATGTTGTGCTCTCCAGATGTGGAAGTTACCATTAAATACATTGCCGCCTCCCTCAGTGAGCACGCACATTCACACAGACACACATTGCAAACAACTTTTACTTTGATTCAATAAATAGATTAAATGATTCAATATATTCCATAAATGGAAAGATGAATTACAATGAAAGTGGATATGAAAAGATTGTGAGCACTAATTTCATTATGGTTAATATTTTATTTAAATCTACATTAGAAAAAAATGTTTAACTTAGTATCTCACCCTCCATTTAACAAGTTATATCTACTCATACGCTGGATTGAAGCCCTCCTAACACGGCATTTTTTCACAAATGAACTGTCAAAATTCAAAAGAAAAGAGAAAAAATCCTCTGAAAGATCTTGTCTCGTAAGATATAAATTATAAGCTAATATATCAAAACAATTTTAAAATAACAATTTTTTGGATATTAGCAACATGTATCGATTGGCCTTGTCTACAAAACAATGATAACAAAGATTAAATAAATATGAACCATGAGAGACTGTGGACTCTGAGAAACAAACTGAGGGTTTGGAGGGGAGGGGGGTAGGGGGTTGGATGAGCCTGTGGTGGGTATTAAGGAGGGCACGTATTGCATGGAGTACTGGGTGTGGTGCATAAACAATGAATCTTGGAACACTGAAAAAATTAAATAAAGTTAAAAATTTTTAAAAATAATAATATGGAAAGTAACTTTACTAAGTTCCCTATTTTCGGTGATCAAATTTCCTATTTTACAATTTTTTTAACTTTATCAAATAAATTGATATCATTTATCCACCTCTGGAAGGAATTACTACTCATGACCATATGTCTGTTTCTTACCAGAACATAACTGGATATTGCCTATGCCAAAAATTCCTATTCAACTAGATGTGATAAGCCCATCATTTGAAAACAAGGAGTACATTTTACACATGGAAATAACATTCACAAAGTCCTCCTAGGAAAACCTGTTTGCTCTATGACTTATGACATTCCAGCTTCACAGATAGTAAAGAATTAATCTTAAAGAAAATAATGCTGATAGCAATGGTAAAAATCCTCTCACTCATAAAGGTAGTTTATAACTCAAGAGGCTTTACAAAGCCTCCAGACATAACTTAATTCTAAAGCTTTAATATCATGTGGCTCTTTGTTACATAAAAAAGGGTTTTATGTATTATTCAACATCTCTTCTTGTATCTCGTAAATAAACTGGTCAAATAAAACAAGATATCAAGTAAGAGTCATGACAGTTTTATTCCTCTTACCAAGTACTTGGTGATGGCGTGGGCATTGATACGTTCTGGTCAATGACATAGAAGAAAAATATGGCAGGTAGAGGGTAGGCAGTATGAAAAGTATGGAAAACAAAAAGAGACAGGCAGAAAATCCCTCTTTTTCTGCTGCTGACGTTATTCCAGCTAGATGTGATGACTGGAATTGCTACAACCATTTTGCAACCAGGGACAAGGGATGCTGAGCAATGTAAAGCTGAGTCCATCCTTTACCCTGACTTGGGGTTCTTGAGCCAGAATTCTTGTTTTATGGAATACATTTCCTTTTTTGTTTAAGTCAATTGAATTGGGTATTTTCTTTTTCTTGCAGCCTGACCCAGACTTACAATTAAAGAGCTCAGTTAACTCTCCTGTTCCCATCAAGATTTGGTGCTCAAAGTAGTCAAACCAGATAAACAGTACCAACAGTATAAAGTGTCCAGAGCAGTGGACTTGCTTGTGGAGATTTTATAATAGGAGATATGTATATAAACAGAAGGAGGGTTGCAGGACACATATATGGCATTTAAATAGTGGGGGCCAAGAGGTAGTTCCTGGATCCAGACAGAAAAGATCCCAACATCCCCAGGTAGCAGAGGTGAGGTGAATAAATAAATAATTCCAAGAGCTATGGTTGGAGGAAAAGTTCTTCTGGCGAGAAAATTCATGATAAAGAGAGGCTTCTGCAGAAATATAAAGTCCTTTAACCTGTGCCAAGGTCATGGGTGACATGATAATGTATCTCTATAACCCACCATCATAAAGTCTAAATCCCGAGGTTCCTGCATAGTATAAAAATATTTGTACTCCTCAAGATGGCTGACCTCATATCAGCTGCCCCATGGCAGGAATGCGAATTCTAGAAGTGTATCGCAATGCTTGGAGACATTCACATACATCATTGTTCATCCATTAGATTCAAGTGCAATGTGTGATGCAGGACAAGAGTGGGCATCTTGTTAAAAGGGCTGTCCTAGGGCTTACATCTCAACACACAGTCTTGTTTTATAGGATGTGGTCCCTTCATGTACCATCAGGAACAGCAATTCTTCTGTGTTTGTATATAACAAACCCTTTCTCATTTTTGTTTCAGATAAATAATGTTTCCTATGGAAAGATATATGAAAGACTATTAGGTTTTATCAATCACTTCTCATATAAGGAAACTGAGGCTGAAAAAGGCTTGGTAACTTTTTCAGGATCTCAACCAACACTAGAATCTAGATCTTTTTGCTCAGCAAAATATACTCTTGTGCCTGATAAACATAATTGTACTTATCCTCCCAACAATTCATCTTGTTGATATTATTTTGAATTTGATTTTTATATTCTAAGATGGTTACAGTTCTGCTCCCAAACCACTGGGAACTCAATTGGTTTCTTCTGGATTTTTTTTTTTTTGGCTCAGCAGTGGAGCAAGACTAAAAACCATGACACATAACCACACGACAAAGCAATCTCTAACAAAAGGTAGAACTATAATGAAATGTATATACTCCTTGCTATCCTCTCATAGTGCCAGCATCATCCAAACAGATTTAAGAAGGTTGAAAAATTTCAATATTAGAAATATTCGCAACAATTATGCTTATTAACATCAGAGTTGTTCTTATCACCTATGTATTATTTATGATCAGAGCATTAGTTCTCTAGATCCACAGAGATTAGACAGCAATCAATGTTCATATAATGTAGACACAAACCTAATCACATTCTAAGTAGCCCAAAAGAACTCATGTAATTAATGAAGCCGTTGATTTCTGCCGAAATCTTAGGATGTCTACAGACTCCCAATGATAAAAATCTGACATTACAAAAGCAAGGTTTATTCACCGTGCTGTAATTGTTTGAACGGTGACACTGCAATTTCAATGTTTTAATGAATTGATCTGGCACTCTCATTTCGAGTTGATCTAAGAAAAATAAACCAAAAAGCTATGTTGCCTATTGGAGAGAGTAGTGAATCCTTATAGTATAGGACAGCCCAATGGCAACAATCTCAGAAATGTTTTGAAAGCTTTGCACATTTCTTAGTCAATCACTTGACAGAAGTGACTGTTGTTGGGCTTGACAACTGTTAGCTATGCAGAGAGTTGCATAGTTGAACGAGATTGGATTGGCATAATCTGAATGGAATGATACACTTAAGTTTTTGCCATAAGAATCACTTAATATGTGCTTGTGTCTCTTGGGGTTGTGTCATCATAGTATATTCTCTTTATGCGTAAATATATTTAGGAGGGAATAAAATGCCACTTCTCAATTTCCAAATAAGCTTACTCAGTTTTTAATTAAATTTCTCAGAGCAGTTTGTCAACCTTGGCATTTACATATAAAACATTGATAATTATGTAAAGATTCTTAAGAGATTTGTTTAGAGGGTTTGGAGTTTAAAAGCACAACGCCAGAGAAAGGGTACAATTAAAATACTAACATCGTCTTATTCATATCCCTGCCCTGGAAACAAAAGAGCAAAGGGCACAGAAGTGAATCATGTGGATTCCACAGACCAAGGGGGAGTGAGGGAGCCACAGGATACAGAGGTCATGTTCACACCAAGGCCATGCACATTTGCACTTTTCCTGAGAAACTATTTAGGAACCCCGATAAGAGCAAATAATAATAACTAGGGATCTGTGCTATAGCTCTATAGCTAGAGCTATAGCACAAAATAGCACAATATTTCCATCAGGGTCTGAGGAGACAGAAAGGGAGGAAAGCAGAGACAGAAAGAGAGGGAGGGAGACAGAGAGAGATGACTAATGCTGATAGTATGTTCCAATAAACAAACAAAAATAGCATGTTACAAATCCCATTCTATTAAAGAGAAATACCCTCTGGGTTGTGACTACAGATGAGGTCACCAAGGCGTTTCCAAGGGTCTCTACTGTTCTTGTGGACACATGGATCTACTCTCAGACAGCATTCCCTGGGCATCGAGCCTCCACTGGCACCTGACATGTCCTAGGAGCACTACCTCATTGAGGAGGCATGAGGGCCACCTCCAAGGATTCAGGGCTCAAACCCAGTGCTTTGCGATCATGACCAGAGCAGAAGGCAGATGCTTAACTGCCTAAGCCACCCAGGTGCCCCTGGCTTGTCTTTTTCTTACTGATAAAAAAGAGTTCTTTCTACCTTCCAGATGTTAATCTTTTGCCAGTTATATGCATGCAGCTACCATATCCTAGACCATGGTTTGACTCCTCACTTCCTTTTTGACGTCCTTTAATGAAACAGAAGTTCTTTTTTTTTGTCTTTTTTTAAATAATTTTTTATTTTTTAAATTTCTTTTCAGTGTACCAGAATTCATTGTTTATGTACCACACCCAGTGCTCCATGCAATACGTGCCCTCCATAATACCCGCCACCAGGCTCACCCAACTTCCCACCCCCCGCCCCTTCAAAACCCTCAGATTGTTTTTCAGAGTCCATAGTCTTTCATGGTTCATCTCCCCCTCCAACTCCATCTCCCCTTCTCCTCTCCCTTCTCCCTTCTCCTCTCCATCTCCCCTTGTCCTCCATGCTATTTGTTATGCTCCACAAATAAGTGAAACCATATGATAATTGACTCTCTCTGCTTGACTTATTTCACTCAGCATAATCTCTTCCAGTACCATCCATGTTGCTACAAAAGTTGGGTATTCATCCTTTCTGATGGAGGCATAATACTCCATAGTGTATATGGACCACATCTTCCTTATCCATTCGTCTGTTGAAGGGCATCTTGGTTCTTTCCACAGTTTGGCGACTGTGGCCATTGCTGCTATGAACATTGGGGTACAGATGGCCCTTCTTTTCACTACATCTGTATCTTTGGGGTATATACCCAGTAGTGCAATTGCAGGGTCATAGGGAAGCTCTATTTTTAATTTCTTAAGGAATCGCCACACTGAAACAGAAGTTCTTAATATTAATGTAGTCAAACAATCTTTCCCTTTATGGTTAGAGAGGACCACGTCTTGATTAAGAAACTCTTATCTATCCCAAGGTCAAAAAGATATCCTACATTGTTTTCTAAAAGTCTATAAGCTCTTAGCATCAAGGATTTATATTATCATAGCTTTGTAAGTCTTGCTATCTAAAGCAACTTTTCCCATCTTACTCTTCAAGAGTATCTATTCTTCTGCTTAAGTCTTAGAATTGATTTGTCAAGCTCCCTGAAAAAACAAATGAGATGAGGATTGTCAATGTTTTGAATTTGGTGAAAACTGACATTTTTATTATGCTGATTCTTTCTACCCATTAATATGGCATATTTCTTACATATCTTATAAATGTCTCTACAAGCTTGCTATTCTGGACATCTCATATAAGCAGAATCTTATGTGGCTTCTTTGTGCCTTTTTTTTTGTTTAGCGTAATTGTTTTCAAGGTTCATCCGTGTGGTAACACATATCAGTACTTTTTTTTATTTGCCAGTTAATATTCCTTTGTATGGATACAACACATACAACATACAATGTCCACATTGATGGGCATTTGGCTTGTTTCTACTTTCTGGATATTATAAATAATACTGTTATGATTATTCATGTGCAAGTTTTTGTGGGACATATGTTTTTATTTCCCTTGACTATATACCTAGAAGTTGGCATTGCTGTATCATATGGTAGCTCTATGTTTAATCACTTGAGAAACTACCAGGCTGTTTTCAAAGTGGCTGTACCATTTTACATTCCCACCAGCAAGGTTTGAGGGTTCCAGTTGTTCTACATCTTCATCAACACTTACTACTGTCTGTCTTTTTTCTTGGAGAGAGAGAGAAAGAGAGAGGGCAAGTGTTGGGATGGGGAGGGGTAGAGGGAGAGGCAGAGAGAGAGAATCTTAAGCAGATTCCATGACCAGTGCAGAGCCCAACTTGAGGCTCGATCTCACAACCCTGAGATTATGACCCTGAGATCAGCCTGAGCTGAAATCAAGAGTCAGACACTTAACTGACCAAGGCACCTAGGCACCCCTGTATTATGGACTATTTTCATGTTATCAAATATTCTTTGAAAACATGATTTCTAATGACTGCCTGTTATTCTGTCCTATGAATAAACTCTGATTTATTCAGTTCTGCTCCTTGTTCTATTTAGGCTGTTTTAAAATTTTCATTACTTTTTATTGGTTTCTAACTAGAATATAAGCCATTTAAGAGCTATTAATTTAATTTAAAATAAGCTAATGTGATAATATTTTATGCATCATAAACTTTTCCACAAACCTCGACAGACATTTTCCTTGTAACCCACGCAACCTCTGACTTATCTGCCATCTCTGCGCCCCTCTTCCCTCTCTGGCCAGCCTGCTACTACATGGGCAGTTAGATTGACCCTTCTCTCTGCTTCTTTCCTGCTTCATTATATCTTTACTAAGAGCCATGGTGGAGGGGAAAGTTGAGTACTCTGGGTACAGGCATAGAAAAATCTTCCCAAAGCTTATTAGTGGCACATTGATCTGTCATTAGTGAGGTGCATTCAAAATGCAACTTTATATTATTGTTTTGCCTCCTACTCTACCTTATGACGTAGACAATGGGGAGAGAACAGCCCTTGCCTCTGGATGAAAATGAGGGCAAGCAATGGCATTTGTGACCATTGCTAAATACACGAAACCCCATGGTTACTTTAAGTCATACATCTCACATTCCAACCTAGGATGCTTGGTCCAATGTATCAATTACCACTTCAATCCCCTCCCACCCCTGCCCACTAAACAAAGGCTGGTCACAGGTGGGGGTCCAGGTTTAAGGAGGGCTTGTGCTCAGTTTTTTCTTTCCTTCCCACTGCCTCCACTGCCTGTGGACTGTTTCTGATGACTCCATGCGGAATCCTGAAGGGGAGGGTAAGGAGCACAGAGAGAGATCAGGGAAAGAGGGCTCTTATGACATGTGGCAGGCATGGTCTCCAGGCTTGGTAGAGGCTTCTAGCAGATTCCTTCCTTCATGGGAACTTGAGTGGGTTTGTCCGTCTCCCCTGCTGAGCTTCCCTACCTCAGGGCCCTTCTCCTTCATCCACTCATGCTGGACTCCTCTCCTCCACATTGGCTCTTGGAAACCCCCACAACTCTCACTGCTGAGCAGTCCTAACCCCAGCAGGCCACTTTCTCAGACAAGATCGCCTTTTTAATTTTTTTTGTAATGTTATGTTAGTCACCATACAGTACACCATTAGTTTTTTATGTAGTGTTCCATGATTCATTGTTTGTGTATCACACCCAGTGCTCCATGCAATCCGTGCCCTCCTTGGTACCTATCACTGGGCGAACCCACCCCCCAACACCCTCCCCTCTGAAACCCTCAGTTTGTTTCCCGGAGTCCATAGTCCCTCATGGTTCATCTACCACTCCGATTTCCCCCCTTCTTTTTCCCATCCTTCTCCTAATGTCCGCCATGCTATTCCTTATGTTCCACAAATAAGAGAAACCATATGATAATTGTCTTTCTCGTTCAGACTTATTTCACTCAGCATAATCTCCTCCAGTTCCATCCATGTCGATGCAAATGGTGGGTATTCATCCTTTCTGATGGCCGAGTAATAGTCCATTGTATATATGGACCACATCTTCTTTATCCATTTGTCTGTTGAAGGGCATATCGTCTCCTTCCACAGTTTGGCTATCATGGACATTGCTGCTATAAATATTGGAATGCGTGTGGCCCTTCTTTTCTTTTTTTTTTATTTTCAGCATAACAGTATTCATTGTTTTTGTACCACACCCAGTGCTCCATGCAGTCCATGCCCTCTCTAATACCCACCACCTGGTTCCCCCAACCTCCCACCCCCCCACCTCTTCAAACCCTTCAGATTGTTTTTCAGAGTCCATAGTCTCTCATTATTCACCTCCCCTTCCAATTTCCCCCAAATGCCTTCTCCTAATTCCCCATGTCCTCCATGCTATTTGTTATGCTCCACAAATAAGTGAAACCATATAATAATTGACTCTCTCTGCTTGACTTATTTCACTCAGCATAATCTCTTCCAGTCCTGTCCATGTTGCTACAAAAGTTGGGTATTCATCCTTTCTGATGGAGGCATAATACTCCATAGTGTATATGGACCACATCTTCCTTATCCATTCGTCCATTGAAGGGCATCTTGGTTCTTTCCACAGTTTGGCAACCGTGGTCATTGCTGCTATAAACATTGGGGTACAGATGGCCCTTCTTTTCACTACATCTGTATCTTTGGGGTAAATAACCAGTAGTGCAATGGCAGGGTCATAGGGAAGCTCTATTTTTAATTTCTTGAGGAATCTCCACACTGTTCTCCAAAGAGGCTACACCAACTTGCATTCCCACCAACAGTGTAAGAGGGTTCCCCTTTCTCCACATCCCCTCCAACACATGTTGTTTCCTGTCTTGGTAATTTTGGCCATTCTAACTGGTGTAAGGTGATATCTCAATGTGGTTTTAATTTGAATCTCCCTGATGGCTAGTGATGATGAACAGTTTTTCATGTGTCTGATAGCCATTTGTATGTCTTCATTGGACAAGTGTCTGTTCATATCTTCTGCCCATTTTTTGATATGATTGTCTGTTTTGTGTGTGTTGAGTTTGAGGAGTTCTCTATAGATCCTGGATATCAATCTTTTGTCTGTACTGTCATTTGCAAATATCTTCTCCCATTCCATGGGTTGCCTCTTCGTTTTCTTGACTGTTTCCTTTGCTGTGCAGAAGCTTTTGATTTTGATGAAGTCCCAAAAGTTTATTTTGGCTTTTGTTTCCTTTGTGGCCCTTCTTTTCACTACATCTGTATGGACAAGATCTTTTTTAAATGACCCTAAGTCATGTCCTTACCCAGGCCCCACATATGGTAACCAGGATTGTGGGCTGTGGAACAGCAAGATCATGCGGGGTACAGCTTCCCTCCCACTGCTTGGGTCTCCAGGCCACCGCCAGCTTTGCTGACCTAGCACACCCAGTACTACTTGTGTGTTTGGGGGGGGGGGGGACAGGTGATCATGAGACAGCTTTTCTCCCAAGAAATCCCCTTTCCCTCTCAACTTCAGCGACTTTGTATCTTCCCTTGTATATAAGGTCCCTTATAGTTTTTCTAACCCATGCTCAAACTGCACATTCCCACTCATAGGAATACCGTGTTTGGGTGGTCTTTCATTCAGTCTTCTACTGGTTGTGGCTTCACATCCCTGAGCACTAAACAGCTCTGCCCCATTCACTGGTCTCTAAACACATCAATCGGCAAAGGAAGCTCCGTATTTGAAATAATTCTCTGCCAAAAACCAAACCTCCTCAAATGCAAACCGTTTTTCTTTTAAATTATTTGGTTTCTGTATTTGAATGCTCTCGCTTTAGGTTTTTTGGCAGCAGGAAAAATTGTAAACTGGAGGAAGGGAAAGGGGAAATGCAAAGCTTTATAAGCAAAGACAGATTAATGGCCTCTGTTGTACTTGTCTTTTGGATTAGATTACTGTAATTGCAAGCACGATTTCTCCTTCATAAGGTCTGCAGACAAATTAATCAAAGTGTCAATGACATGTGAGCTGAGGGTAGCAGTGAGGTACAAAACAGAAAGCCAAGGGGAAGAAAGCTGACACTGGCATGGGATGGAGCCCGGGGTCAGGGGTCAGAAAGGTTAACATTTCCAAAGGCTATAGGGGAGCTCACAGGAAAAATGGAGCTAGGGATCAGGGACCAGGCAAGGAAGGAGGAGCCAGAAACTAAAAGAGGCAAATACACCTGTTGCTTACTCACTCACTATGGCAGATGGAATTTTCCGGAGGGCCGCACCAATACATATCCCTTTCCCCTGCTTGCCCTAAAATTGACATGGGGGTCTATGTTGTGGGCAAATAATAATCAAGTGTGAATATAGAATAAACACATTTTCAGAAATGCAAGTACTCATAAGTTTATTTTCCATAACTGTTTCTTAAGAATTTATTGGCAGATGAGTTCTGGCAAAATAAGGAAATAATCTAAGAAGAAGACATGAGAGCTAGGAAACAGATTTCGCCCAAGAGAAGGAAAATTCATAGAATGAGCACCACACGGAAAGACACAACCTTGGAGAGAGAGTGCAGGAGAGTGGAGTTGGGTGGCATTTAAGAGATATATTATCCTGAGAGCTTGGGACATTTTGTTGTAAGCTTTTCCATAACTGCTGATTTTTCCAATCATATCTATAAATTACCTGATAAAAATTTAAATGATCTTAAAACAAAATAATATTGGTATCATCAGTGGTTCAGATGCAACCACCAAGTCAGCTGAGAGAGTTTGTGTTTGGGGACTGTGATAATGGTACCTGCCCTACAGGTTAGGGTTGGACCAATTAGATTGACAATGTGATGATCCAACTTGGTTATTAAAATAGCAATAACCTTGTCGATTAGGAGATAGGCTTTAAAATGAAAATTAAATCTATATTTTAAGCTTCATTTAGCATATATATTGAGGTCATTATGGCAAAAACAATTTTTATGGTATGGTCTGGTTATGTTACAAAGAGTTTTGAACCAGGAGGCTGCCTGGGTTCTAATCCAAGCTCTACCAACTCACTGTGTAACCTTGAAAAGTGCATAACTTCTCTGTTCTCTAGTTTCAACACTTATAAAATGGGAATCCTTTTATTCATACTATACATGTGTTTTGACTGCCAGCAAGGAGACATTGTTTTAGACCCTGGAGATGAGACAGAGTACTGAGCCACATTCAAATGGAGGAGGACAGACAACAAAATAAAAAAGGGTACTATATAATATAGTGTAACAGAAAGTAATGAGTTCTGTGGAGAACAATAAAGCATAAAAGGGTCATAAGGAATGCTAGGGTGGGAGATGCAATTGTATATAAGGGATTCAGGGAAGGTCTCATTGAGTCAGAAACATTGGACACTTGAAGGAGATGAGGACAAGACATACCAATATCTGAAAGAAGAATATTCCAGGCAGAGGAAATGCTACATACAAACAATGTAATTGTCATGCCGGACCCTTGTCTGGCATGACAAGGACTGTGAGGAAGCCCCTGGGGCTGAAGCAGAGTGTGTGAGAACAGAGCAAGATGAAGGCAGAGAGGGAGTGGGGGGCCCATCACAGGGCTCTGCACATGGGCCATGATAAGGACTTCGGCTTTTACTCCAAAGATGATGCATTAGGGATCATAAGCAAAAAGAGAAATAGGATCTCACAACCATTTTAAAAAAGATAACTCTGGCTACTGTGTGGGGAATAGACTCCAGGGGACAAGAGAAGTAGAGAGACCAGGGAAAGAGCTTCCACAAGAATCCAGGTGTTATGTGTTGAATTGTGTCCCAATATGCTGAACTCATTATCTTCAGTACCTCAGAATGTGACTGTATTTGGACATAGGGTCCTTACAGATACTTAAATTACGGTGAGGTTATTAGGGTGGTCCTTGATCCAATAGGATGTGCACCTTAATAAATGGGAAATTAGTGGGCATGGAGACACACATGGAGAAGATGGCCATCCACGAGCCAAAGAGTAAAGCCTGGGACACACCTTTCCTTCACAGCCCTTGGAAGGAAGCAAAGCTGCTGGGACTAGACTTGTAGCCTTCAGAAGGGTGACAGTAAATTTCTGGGGTTTAATCTGCAGTCCTAGCACACTAATACCCTGGGGTACAAGAGTAATTGTGGCAGTGGAAGTATGTATTTTACATCAACAGGACTTCCTAGCAGATTGGAAGGGATGCAAGAGAGAATCAGAGTCAAAGATGACTTTAGGGCCTGGGCCTTGAATAACAGGAAGGATAAAATTGATACCAACAGCAGGAGAGCTGAGGCTGGAGCAGTCTTAGAGGTGGATGTGGTGGGAAGATCAGGAATTCAGTTTGGGATATGCTATCAGGGACCCAGTTAGGGACTACGAGAACACAATGATTGTAAGAATCAAATGAATTCAATACATATTTATTGTGTCTTTAGTGTGTGTAAAGCACTGAAGCATTTTTAAGCAAGGAGATATTTTAAAATTTAAAGAGTTTCTGTTTTATGGAAGCTTTACAAAAATTACACGGATAAGATGTTCAATCTTCAAAAGGTGAAAACATCAAGTGTCAGAGAAGTAGCGCAGGCTATGCATGGTTTGTCTATAAAGCAATCAGCGTAATTGAAATTGTTAATTTCCTCCATAGATAATTTCGTAGTTGTACTTTGCATAGTGATAATGACACATCATCACAGTTAATACTCTTGACTATTCATTTGGATTTGTATGCTCTAGTGTGTCTGGTTTTAGTCAGTCTTATTACTGTAAGGATATATGAAAGGTTTTGTGGGCTCAGAATCAGAAAGAGCTAAGTTCAAATGCTGTTTCTGACACTAGGTGTTTGAACACAGTGAGTTACTCTGAGTCTTGGTTCCATCTAAGATGGGGGTAACAAGACCTCATAGAATTGTTCTGAGGAATAAATTAGGTGGCACATAGATACACGTGCTTTCTCTAGTGATCAGTTTACAGCAAGCACCCAAGAAAGCTGTTGTTGGTTTTAGCCATGCTACAGGTGTTCAGGGTGAGGTGAACAATCACTGCAGGGTCAGGAAAGATACACTAGGGCAGATGGCTCTGAGGCTGGGACCTAAAGCAGGAGGGAGATTTACATAGATGGCATAAACCAAAGTTTCTCAAAATTTTTAAAAAATATTTTACTTATTTATTTGACAGAGAGAGGGAGAGAGATCACAAGTAGGCTGAGAGGCAGGTAGAGAAAGAGAGGGAAGCAGGCTCCCTGCTGAGCAGAGAGCTCAATGTGGGACTCGATCCCAGGACCCTGAGATCATGACCTAAGCTGAAGGCAGAGGCTTAACCCACTGAACCAGCCAGGCGCCCAAGCTTCTCAAATTTTAATATGGCTTCCAATCACCCTGGGCTGTCAGGTTGAGTCAGGAGGTCTGGAGTGGGGCCTGGGTGATGCCCCATCTGTGCTATAGTAAGGCCACACTTTGACTAGAAGGGACACAGATCACAAGCAAGTAGAATGAGATGATCCAAGCACGAGAATGCTGACATACGGGGGGTTAGGGGGACAGCTGCTCCTACACAGTTTAGCTGGAGGAGTTAACATTAGAAAATGGCAGGGGGATGGGAAAGGCAGGATGAGGCCACATCCTGGCAGGCTACGAAGGGCTGACTGAGCTGGCACTTTATTGTGCAGGACGGGTCAATAACATGGTGAAGACAGCACAGAGATACTCACCCTGGTATTTACCTATACCACACATCGGAGCAGAGAGGGGCCAGAAACAAGGAGACCCGGGAAGACTGCTCCAGTCAGGGTCCTTTCATCTGGGAGAAGCTGAAATCCCTTCAAACCAATCTGAGCAATAGGAAATGGTGAGAGGGTTCTGGTAAGACTATAGAGCTCAAAAGGTGCAAGAACCGATTCATTCTGGAGACCAGTTTCTCTCTCATCCACATCTCTCTGAGGGTTTCACTTCCTCCTGCATGTGGCCCAGAGTGGCCCAGGGGTCTTGTATTTACTATCCACAGCTCACTGAAAACTGGGTCTTTTAATTCAGATTCCTAGAGGAAAACTCAGATGGACATGGCTTAAGTTCTGAGACAGATTACACAATGCATAGGTCACTTGTGAATCACCTACACCTTCATGGTTATGTAGAGTCAGAGGAAAAAAATCTCATGCGACTCAGTAGGAGTTGTAGGCCAGGGCAGTGTCCTTAAAAAGGCTGTGGGCAGGAACCCCAAAATATGTATATCTAATGGAGAAAAGATGTTCAAGCTTAATCTATTTAAAAAAACAAAAAACAAAAAACAAAACAAAACAACACTCTCCTTTTGGCTTATCATCCAAACATCCCCAAATCAGTCTCCACTGTCACGATTTCCCAACTTCCCATCTGCTCAACCCAGTCTGGCTCACCCTTATGGGATCCTGACACCTACCCTATGAAAAGGCACTTGTGACATTCCAAGTTACCAAACCCAAAAACACTAACCAGTGTCTCTGTGGCTCGATTCTGCCTTATGTTAATGCAGAGAATCCTGTTTCTTCACGGTATATCCAAACAAGCCCAACTGCAGCAATGAACTGCAAATTTTAATGAGGCAGTAATAAGGTGAGATCACGTGGTGAACATAATTTCATTTGATAAATTTCTCCTTCACACATTTTCTGTTTCTCAGTTTGTTCCTCTTTACACTCACCAAGGATAGCTCTGGAACCTTCTTTTAAAGTTTGGGGCCAACTGACTCCCAGTCTGGAGGCTCAGTGGCCTCCAAACTTGCATGGGTATCTCACAAGAGGGATTTCTCACCCCAGACCTTAACCACGAGAGAAAATGCCACATCTTGGTTCCTTCCAGCACCTTCCACCAGGTGTTTGTTCTCCTGAAGGAGAGGGGCTCTGGTTCGTGAACAAGGTGACACGTGTCAGCTTGGGCTCTGGAACTGGAATCGGCAAGCAGGCTCATTTCCCTAAAGCTCAGTTTGGCTTTCCAGGCACATATCACCCAGATTAGTACAACAGTCTCCTTAATTAGCCTTCCTCTCTCAGACCTCTTCTCTCAGTCTATCCTCGTTGTCTTAGCCAGAGGATTGTCTTTAAATGGAAGTCATAGTATAAGATTCCTCTGTTCAAAACCTCAAATGGCTTCCCATCACACTCAAGAATAAAAGATATGGTCCTTACATCAGCCTACAAGACCTACATCTGTGCTCCCTACATTTCTGACTTCACCTAGCACATGGCTCTCCCTTCTTTACTCCATTCTAGCCCCACTGGTCACTTAGAAATTGGTACCAACAGCCAATACTTTTTGAGCACTTATCATGTGCCAGGTTCTTTTTCACATTCCTTTAATCCATTGAAATGGAGAACTTGAAAGGTTATACAACTCGCTCAAGTGGGAACATGCAGTACAAGTGGGAACAAACCCTGCCGGGCTCTGGCTGTGAAGTTTGCATTCTCAACCATAAGATCTATGTAAATTGCCTTTGACTCGTGGTATTTTTATCAATTACTTCCTAGATATTCACCCTTGACCTGAGAGTATTTTAAAAAAAAGTCCAAGTAATTAGATATTTCTTTAGTTTTAATTAATCTTTAATTTTGGAATTTAAGATTCTTTGTGGCATGATAGCCAATTTCTGTAAATGATCCGGGGTTGTTTGAAGAAGTATGTTCTATTTCAAGGACAAAGGATCTAACGTGTATCTACTAGATCTTATTTTGATCCCTGATATACTTTTACCTGTAATTACTTGCAGGCTAGTTTTCATGTCCTCAATCTCATTTCTCTGGGCTCTTTTTCTGAGTTCTTGCATTTCATTGAGAGTGTGGAAAATGTCTGACATCTGCTTTCCTGGGATATTCTTTTAATAGATATTCTTCACTGCCTTTTACTCATTCTGTTCCTTTTGCAGGGGGTGGCTATGGCAGTAGGAAGGGTACAGTTGGGTTGTGGGGACTATCCCGTTTTGCTGGTTCCTTTCGGCCCATTAGTCATCTTCTAATGAGGGCAATTCTACCAAGGCCCTCTATTTACAATATCCAGGACATGGTAAGTAAAATTGGTTATCCAAAGCAGCTGACAGCTTTCATTTGGGTGGGCGGGGGAGGGAGCACATCCACACTCAGTTTTTGCGTCAACTCCTGCAGAGCAAGAGGTCAGAATGGCTCCACAGTAAAGCCTTTGTCATAGACTTTCTGGAGATCCAGCTGGTGTTTCTCTCGGCTGAATTCAGCCACCAACTGCAAGGGGGTTGTGCGGCTGTGCTTCCCCCCTGGCCATTTCTCACTTTCAGATCAATTCTCTCTCCATCTGGAGGCTGAAATGCAGAAAGGGTTGTGATTCTATGAAATTTCTCATTTCCAGCACTTGTCATGGGTCTAACCAAGCCCCATGATCATTTTGCCACTCCTACTAGAGGGTCTTTAAGTGGACTTTACAGAGAAGGGACTATTTTAGAGAATTCTTTCTTGAAGGCTTCTTTCATGATGCTGTTGGAATTTACCATTAGTCCAAAAATATTTGACAGATATTCTTCATAATCTGTGGTATAGATTTATGGCTGTTTCTTTACGTAAGAAATTTTCTATTTACTTCAATCCTTTTGTTTTCAGCAGTTGCCGTGGCATAGAAAGAATAGAGTCTCCTGGTTTTAAAAGGTGGGATAAATAAGATTCCATGTAGGTCATACCCTAGGTATTCAGAAAAGCAATGGCATTTCTACAGTGTAATCAAGTTGGACCACTTAAAGGGTAAGCTAAAGTTTAATAGGTCATAAGCAGAAGGTAAAGCAAGAAGGGACAGGGCTTGGTGTCAGATTCAGGTTTGGATAGGATTACAGACCAAGACATAATAAATAGGAATCAAAACAAGATCAGTGGTGTGGAGAAATTGGAACCCTTGTGTACTGCTGGTGGGGATGTAAACTGGCACAGCCACTGTGGAAAACAAAATGAAGGTTCCTCAAAAATTTTAAAATAGCATCACCCTGATCCAGCAATTCCACTCCTAGATAAATACTCACGAGAACTGAAAGTAGAGTCTCAAATAGATATTTGCAACACCCATGTTCACAGCAGCATTATTCACAATAGTTAAAATGTAAAAGCAACCCAAGTGTCCACTGACAGATGGGCAAGCAAAATGTGGGACATATGTACATACAGACAGTGGAATATCATTCAGCCTTAAGAAAGAAAAAAAGGAAATCTGACACATGCTACAACATGGATAAATCTTGAGGACATTATGCTAAGTAAAATAAATCAGTCACAAAAAAACAAATATTGTAGGATCCCACTTCTATGTGGTACTTAGGGTAGTCAAATCATACAGAAAAGGGAGAATAGCAGTTGCCCAGGGTATGAGGAAGGGAGAATGGGGAAGTATTATTTCATGGGTATAGCTTCACTTTTGTAAGATTTATGGAGATATATGGTGGTGATGGTTGTGCACTATGAATGTATTTAATACCACTGAACTATGCACTTAAAAATGGTTAAGATGGCAAATTTCATGATGTGTCTTTTAGCACAATAAAAAAACAAACAAACAAACAACAACAACAAAAAAAACCCTGAAAAAAGCCACAACAGGATTGTGGGAAAGATGAACTATAATTTGGGCTATAAGCAGAAGTCAGGGATTTAAGAAACCCATCGAAGATGGATACTGTTAAGAGGATGGCAACATAGTTTGGATATTCCCTCTGTCCTAAAGTAGTAAACATGGAATATATGTACCCTAACACAAACACACACACACATTAACTCTCAGTTCCCTGTGTATCTTGCTTTTTCAGTTACACATATTTTAAAAACCAACTATTACTCTCCCTTGTCCCAAAGTGGGTAATTATCCCAATAATGGAATTCTTGCTAACTAAGGGCTTTATCATTTACAGATTTTTTTTTTCCCACTGTATTTATTTGAGTTGTACTTTGAGATTTTTTTAAAAGCCACTTACTCCCACTTTACAGATGCGGGAACTGCAGCACAGTCATGTACAATGACTTGCCTAAGATCGCCCATCTAATACATCTACAGAGCCAGCAGCATGAACTCTGCTTTACACCTGGAGTTAACACAGGAATGAACGGATCTACATTTACACAGAGTTTTAATAAATGTCTTTTCCATATCTGTAGTAATGGCAGTCAAATGCATGTGGAGAACAATAATTTCTTGAGTGTGCCAGATCTAAGCTTGCCATATGAATTCAGATATAGTCAAAAGTACCCTTGAAAATCCCTCACATCGCCCATGGTTTTATATACTTAACACAAAGTAGTGCATACTAAAATTTGAGAATCAATGTCTTAAACCTATGAAAAATACAAAGGGATGTATTTAGATGTCAGAGTATTCAAACAACTCTGCCTTTAAGGTAACTATGAAAACACTGGTGAATGGAGAATCTTTTTGCAAGATTTACTTCATTGTTTAAATATTTGCCTTTTATATCTTATTCAATCTTATATCATAAGTTGTTGTGGGGATTAAAGGAGATAGTGGAATCATATCTTTCAAAGGGAATAGGTTCTAAAATCAGTATAAGTTAAATATATTTATGACATGGCTCTACTTAACTGTTAGGGTCATATATGTTTACATTTTCTCAATCAGTGAATACTAAGAGTACCATTTGTACTGTGCAGAAGTCAGTAAAACATTTTTGTCTTTGGAAAGAGGGAAAAATGTTGACAATTCTCACGTTAACTTATAATGCCGATTCAGGAGTGGGTGAAGGAAGAAAAACCACCAGTAAAAATGACATTCAAAAAGGTAGGAAGAAAACCCTCCTCTAACACTGTCGAAAACCAAAATGGTATGTAGAAATTATGAAAAAGAGAACTGAAAAGAAAGGTTTGGATGTGGTCATTGATGATCTCCAGTAACCATTTCATAAAATGAGTTGCTCTGAATTGTGCTGGATAGTAGAAGCTCTGAAAAACTGAAGTGATGGCAACTTATAGGATGCCATAGTAGCACAAACATGCTAAAGATAACTAGATTTTTTGTCCTTTTGTTTTTTAAGCAGCTCAAGAAGGCTCAAAGATGATGCATTAAGCACAAGCTTAAGAAACTTTAGTCTCCCAAACAAAAAGAAAGAAAAATGAGTAGGAAGACAACCCAAATGCCAAAGTCAAGGTATTCTCCTGGATCCAGACATTGGATTATTAACAACTATTTTATTGAGTATTAGCAATTTTTTTATTATTTTATGAAAGCAAGTAATATAAGAACATAAACACATACACTGCAGATAAATCTACAGTAAGACAAGAAAAAGAAATGTAGAAATTTTGAAAGATTTGAGAAAGAAAAGACAAATCTTTAGGAAGAACCATAGCCCAAGACACATATTGGAAATACGTACTGCAAGGAAAAAGCTGAGATGTGGAAGACAACTTGAAAAGCTCTAGAAATGTAAAAAGAACTCCAGAAACAGAATAGAGAAAATGGAGGAAAATAAATAATAAAGAGAGCTATATGTTTTTTCAAAATCAGGCATAAAACAAAATGATGCAGGGAAGCTGGATAAAAGAGGTATCGAATACTATGAAAAAGTATAGCAAGATTAAAATCAAACAGAATTCAAGCAAAGCATTAAAGGGGGAAAACGTATTTTATACTGTTGAAATGGTACAATCCATCAAGGATATGTATCAGTCACAGACCCTCTTTCACAACTTTGATATATATAAAGTAAAAACTGATACACGAAAAATGACATATTCACATTTATGGGGGATAACAGAACTATCTTTTAAACCAACAGGTTTGCCAGACAATAAAAACAATACATAAAAATTTAAATAATCCAACGAATAAGCTCAATCTAAAACACACATTCATTTAATAGAATTTGGTACCTAACATACTGTGGGCAAACCTTCTTTTCAGACACGTATGGAAACACACAAATAAAAATCTCTCAATACAGAGTAAGAAGCAAAATCACGCAAGTGTCATTCTTGGCCCATATTTAAATTGAATATTAATCACGAAAAGATAAAATAAAAACAGTCCCCCACCTTCAAACCTATCTGTTCAGAATTTTTTTAAAAGTCCTCTGGAAGAAAATAAAAAACCACCTAGCTTAAGCATCAAAACTAAAATTATAAGCTATTTAGAAAGGAGTAATAAGGGGAACACTACAAAAAAACAAAACAAAAAAATCCCTTGAAATGTAATCAAGCAGTACTCAGAATGTCTATATTAGAAAACAAAAGAGACTAAAGGTACATGAACCAAAAATACAACTCAAGAGACGAAAAGAAGAACTAAAATAAATTCAAGTACAGTTGAAAGAAGAAATGAAGATTGTCGTAGAAATTACAAAACTAACAAGCAACAACAAAAAACAATCAATAAAACCAAAAGCTGGGGGTACCTGGGTGGCTCAGTCGTTAAGCGTCTGCCTTCGGCTCAGGTCATGATCCCAGGATCCTGGGATCAAGGCCCACACTGAACTCCCTGCTCAGCAGGAAGCCTGCTCTTCCCTTTCCCACTCCCCCTGCTTGTGTTCCCTTTCTCTCTGTTTCTTTCTGTGTCAAATAAATAAATAGTTAAAAAAAAAACACACACACAAAAGCTGGAACACTGAAAAGAAATAAAATAAAATGGAAAAAAATAGTATAGTGATAGAAAAAAAAATTTTTAAAATAAAACCAAAAGCTGGTTCTTAGAAAACTTCAGCGAAATCCAGTGACAGAGGTAAAACAAGAGATGCCAAAGACTTTTGAGTCAAGAAAAAAAAAAATACATAGAGCTGCCGAAGAGATTTATAAAATAAAATAACCTATTAAAAACTTTTACCAACAAATTTTAAAATCCATTCACAATTACCAAAGAAAATATTGGTTACCACAACTTCACTTTAAGAAAAAGTGAA
Organism: Enhydra lutris kenyoni; assembly: GCF_002288905.1. Taxonomy (NCBI): domain Eukaryota; kingdom Metazoa; phylum Chordata; class Mammalia; order Carnivora; family Mustelidae; genus Enhydra; species Enhydra lutris. The sequence goes on along the minus strand of NW_019154144.1, from coordinate 5,020,572 downwards.
AACCTTGTATTAAACAACCATAAAAGAGGCTAAAAAGATAGTAAGAGCTTCTAAAAAAAGTTTGGCTTGGGCCTCAAAGGACTCATGGTAAAGGAGAAAAGGTAGATTAAACTAGTGTTTTATCCACCAGCAACAAACAATTAGAAAGAGCAATTTTAAGAAAAGATACAATTTGCATGACTGTTACGTACCACTTTACTGATATAGAAGACAGACAACCATCACCTGACTCTATTCATGGGTGGGAAGATTCAGTATCAACAGGATGGTCATTCTCTCCAAAATAAACTTAAAAAAAAAAAATTCAATGCAATTTGAATAAAAATCCTAAGGACTTTTCCCAGAATTTACCAAACTGATTTTAAAATTCATGAGGACATGTGAAAAGACAAAAGTTAAGACAATTTTGAAGAGTATTAATAGGGGAGATGCCTTTCTACAAAACTATAATATGAAAATACACTGGTTGTTGGAGTATATCCATACACTAATGGAACACAAAAGGGAGCCTAGAAACATTATAAACAGTTTTTAATACATTGTCACTTGGTATATGACAGATATGACATTTAAATAAAAGTAGAAAGAATCAACTACTAAGTAATAGTGTTGAGGTGAATGGCTATGCATTTGTAAAAAATAAGACCCCTAACCCACAGCATACACAAAGTTGATTTCAAATGGATACAAGTCTAAAAATGAAAAGCAAACAAAATCTCTTATGCATCCTTGGTGGGAATATAAAGTAATACAACTACTTTGGAATGCAGTTTGGCAATATATAAAAGTAGCATATCCATATTCATTAAATTCAGCATTTCCATTCAGAATGGTTGTTTTTACGAAGGAAGGATGCTTGTTCACTTTGGTAATAGTTTGTAATAGTGAAAGTGCAAAATATCTGATTACCAACAAGATAAATGATTAACTGTGTTTTATAATGATTAACGGAGCTCTATTCAAACAATAGAATGCTTTACAAAAGCAATTAAGAGGAATTAACTACAGGATTTAATCAAATCTTAGATGACATCAATTTTAAGGTACACCATTATTTTGTCATTAAGAAACAAATGCTGCTAATTTTAAGACATTACTGATTTAAGCAGCATACCAATTTCAGGGACTATATTGTGAAAAAATGGAAAGATCAACAGGTATCGACATGGCTATATCTCAAAGACACAGTACTGGGTGAAAAATAGCAGGTTCCAAAATTATAGATACAATGGGCTTTTTTCCATAATATTTAAAAACATAAAATAATCCCATGTAGTTTTTTTAAAATACATGTGTAAAATGAGGATGAAAACACTTAGGGAAAGACCCACATTATCATCAGCATAGTTATCTGTTAGTAAAAAAGGACAAAAGAGGTTATAAGCCTTAGCCACACCTTTTAATATCTTATTTCTTATTAAAAACAAAGGAAGGATGCAGCTTTTGCATAGCACATATAGTAAAAATGAGCGTATCTTCCCCATTAAGGGGGCAAATGTAAATTCAAACACTCCATAGCATCTGGCACATAATTATGGAATGTTTATTCTTAAAACGCAATAAAGAAACATTGCAACATTGATTGGTAAACATTCCTGAGAGATTCTGCTGCTCACAGGGAGAGGAGAAAACATGTGTATATATTGGAGGTGTGGGGAGGGTTAGAAGTGAGAAAAATATAGTAAAGAGTTAACATCTTTTAAACTTGGAGAATGAGATCATGATGGTCTACTGTATTATTTCCTGGATGTCTGGAATATTTTTAACTTGGAATTTTTAAAAATATTAAAAAGGCACCATGTACAATTTAAATGTAAGATCTATCAAGATTTCAGGAAGTAAATGACTTCTATGTTATATAAATCGTTTCATAGAAAAATACAATTTGCTTTTCAACTAATTCTAGAAGGCTGGCAAAACCCCTTATCCAATACTCAAATAAGGATAACATAACAAAGGCAATTATAAACCAACCTTGCTGCTCAACATGAATATAAGAATATTAAGTAACATGTTAGCATACTTGGCAGCAAGACCAAGCCAAGCTGGGTTAATCCTACCAAAGCAAGGATGATTGTATACATAATTCATTACATTAGTAATTATATTTTTTAAAAAACCATAAACTGTTATGCAAACACAGAATATACACTCCAAATTTTATTTTTTAACAGCCCTAATTAAACAGAAATATAAACTTTCTTAAACTGGAAAAAAGCAAGAAGCTTTCTATTTAATAGCACCCTAGAGGTGCCAATAAACACAGTAAGACCAGAAAAACATGATATATAAGTATCAGAACGATTTGAAATAATACTGACAAAACTATTTGGAGAGCATTTATCTATCTAAGAAATCCAAGAGAATTAAATGAAAAACTATTAAAACCAATACAAATTCAGGAAAGTAGCTGAAAAACTACATAGTGGGCATAACCAATTAGGAAATAAAAAAATGATAATAATATTTGAATTACACTAAACTGCACAAAATATTTTTCTGAAAGATGCAAAGCCTAGTCTTATGAAGAAAATAATAAAGGTGTATTGAACGGAAGCCTGTTTAAAAAAAGCTATCAGTATTATTATAAAGATGTTGGTATTTTAAGGAAGAGAAACCAAGAATAGCCAGGAATAATAAGACATGTTAAAATTAAAACTTAGGAAAATTTTTCAAACCAAATATAAAAACATGTTACATAGGTATAGTATTTACATTACATGTTGTGACAGGAATGTACAGAGATCCAGGTAGATAAAGAGATTAAGTTCATTACACCTGTGGCATCTCAAACCAGGACAGAAGAGAAACTATACAATAAACTGTGTTAAGAAAAGTAACTGTACGCTTACGAGAAAATTAAGTTACACCACAATCATACACAATATACAAAAATAGTCCCCGGGTGGATTCAATGATGTAAAAACAAAAACAAAAACAAAAAACAAATCCTAAGTATTAGAAGAAAACAGGAAAGTATTTTTAAAATCTTATAGTTAGCACAAAACCCATAATGAAAAATACAGATTTGAGCTTACAAAGGGGAAAAGCTTCTGTATTATAGGACATAAAATACTTTTTTTTTTTTTTTTGACAGAGAGAGATCACAAGCAGTCAGAGAGGCAGGCAGAGAGAGGAGGAAGCAGGCTCCCTGCTGAGCAGAGAGCCCGATGCGGGGCTTGATCCCAGGACCCTGAGACCACGACCTGAGCCGAAGGCAGCGGCTTAACCCACTGAGCCACCCAGGCGCCCCATAAAATACCATTTTAAAACACTTAAGGATAAGTGACTCACTAGAAGGTATCTTCTACATATTTAATAAGCAAGAGAATATTGCAAGAACAAGTAAAGAAAGATGGTAAGCCCACTTTGAGCACACACAGCAGCCCCCCATATCCACAGCAGGGTACATTCTAAGACCCACAGAGGATGCCTGATGTGGATAGAACGAACCCTAGATATACATTATGTTTTTCCCATATACATACATACATACCTATGGTATAGTTTAATTTATAAATTAGGCATTGTAAGAGATTAACAATAACTACTGATAAACAACAGTGTATTGAAATAAAAATTATGTGAATGTGGTCTCTCTCAAAATATCTTATTTTGATATTTCCAGTGGACTCACTCTTCTTGTTAGGATGATGTGAGATGATAAAATGTTTATGTGATGAGATGAAGTGAGGTGAATGATGCAGGCACCATGACAGCGCAAGGCTACTACTAAGTGTCTGACAATACTTCAGGAGGATCACCTGCTTCCGGACCACAGGTGACTGCGGGCAGCTGAAATAGCAGAAAGTGAAACCCCAGACTACTCTATGCTAGCTCAAAACAGCAGTACCTTTTTATAAGGAAATGTAAAACAGTGTGGCTAGAGTCCATAACCCATCCCTACCTCCTCCCTTTTTACCCAAAGATAGCAATGATTTAAAAAACAAACAAAAAAAACCCATACTAAATAGAAAAATTGGCAGAGTATGAACAAGTAATTCATGGAACAGAAATAACCCAAATGAAAACCTATGCAACAATACGGTTTCATTTGTAATTGGAGAAATGAAAATGAAAACAAATTAATTCTGTAACCATTGGACTGACAAAAAATTAAAAAGCATTAATTGGTACACTTTTCAGAAAGCAACTGGGCAAAATTTGTAATTTAAAGGAACATCACAATTCTCTGCATAGGAAACCTGGCACCTTAGCACAGAGATACACAGAGATGATAATTTACTGCATTGTTTCTAACAGTGAAAAATGTAAATAACCTAAATGCCCAACAGAATAGTGAAGTAAATCATGGCAGTTGTTAAAGGGTGAGATAAACCCCTATGTTCTGATAGCCTTATAAGAATATTAAGTAGAGGAGAAAGTTGTAGAAAGGTGTAATATGATCCTTTACATAAAAATAAAAGATAATATGTATATAGGCATGAGAAAGTACGACAGACTGAAATCCTGATCTAGTGAACATATTTTGCTCTGAATGTCTGTGTTGTTTTGACTTCTTTTTATAGGAAAGTATTTAGGAAATCCCTGTGTTAATTTTTAAATAGAAACAAAAATGTTTACCTGTTAATGTGAATGCTGTCTATCTGAATAATGGTAGAACTCAGTTCTAACAATTTCCCATTATGAACAGTTTGAATCTTAAAGACAGGTAATTGCTTCTACAGAGGAAACTAGTAAGTTAATCTTCTTATATTACAGTTAACTAACTGGACCCTCTGTTTAAAGCCCCTTAACGGTATTACACACTCTTTTTTAAAGCCATCATGTTAAATGTCTTAAGTTTGTATTTTTATTCTCTTGCTCTGAAAGTTATCAGTAGCTCCCTTAGCTGGCTTTAGAATTTGAAGCCCTACCCAATGTTCCCTCAAACTACATGTGCAAAGTATCCCCCCACTACCCAACCACAACTCAAAGTTCTCCATCTCAGCCAAACGGGTCTTTTGGTTCCCAAACGGACAGATCTGGTATGCACCAACCCCCAAACATTGACACATCATCTATAAGGTGTTAACTATATTACCTTCTCTCTGATAATTTTTCACCCAAGATTTTTATACAAAACTATAAGCACCCAAGGGCCATAATGCAGATTATATTGTGAACCCAGTTAAACATATTAGCTCAAGAATGTAAACTACGGGGCACCTGGGTGGCTCAGTTGGTTAAGCCTCTTGATTTTGGCTCAGGTCATGATCTCAGGGTCGTGAGATTGAGCCCTATGTTGGGCTCTGCGCTGGGCATGAAGCCTGCTTAAGATTCTCTCTCTGCCCCTCCCCTCACCCTGGCTCATGCTCTCTTAAAATAAAAAAGAATATAAATTATGTACAATAAATGAGATTTATATTTTTATCCATCACTTTCTAAGATCTCAGCCTGAAGCATTTTATATGCTTTCAATAATGCTAGTTCTATTTTCAGATATAGAAAGATGACCAGATATGGGAAGGAAAGGTTATGTGTTCCATACTGTGGACACGTTGAGTTGCAGGAACAGCTGACCCCCGAGTGACACAGGTTTCAACTGTGCAGGTCTACTTTATACATAGATTTTTTTTCCCTATACATTCAGTACTATAAATGTATTTTCTCTTCTTTATAATTTTCTTAACATTTTTTTCTTACTCTATTGTAAGAATACACTATATAATACATATAACATACAAAATATGTGTTAATCAGCTATTACCAGTGAGGCTTTCACTTAACAATAGGCTATTAGTAGTTAAATGTGGGGGGACTAAAAAGTTATACACAAGTTTTCACTTTCTGGGGTGGGGGAGGGGGGTGTCAGTGTCCCTAACCTTGCTTTGTTCATGGGTCAATGGTATTTTAAAAATTTTTTTATTTCTATTTTAAAAGATTTTATTTACTTGAGAGAGAGCATTAGCAGTGGAGAGGGAGGAAGAGGCTCCCCAAGGAGCAGGGAGCCTGATGTGGGGTTCAATCCCAGGACCCTAGGATCATGACCTGAGCCACCCAGGTGCCTCTCAACTGTATTTTTTCAAATTAACAACAGAAGCAACAAAAAGTCCAGTTCTTGCCACTCTCCCACTCCAAGTCCTACAATAGATTACCATCAAATTCTAAGCACAACTCCTGACAGACATACAAATATGATCTGGGTCTTTAAAATCTCCTGACTTTCCCTCCTACCCATTTATCCTGTGGTCACTTTCACATCAAAAACACATGCCTCCTTGAAATTACTGATACAGTCAAGTTCATTCTTCCCTAAGGACTTTTGCACTTACTCTTCCTTCGACATGTAATACTTTTTCCCCAGGTATTCATAGTGCTTGATCCCTCACATAATGGAAGTCCATGCTCAGATGTCACCTTTTCTAAGAATCTTCTTTGACTATCCTATATAAAATAATCTTCCTGCTGAGAGGTTGGGCTGGAAAGGCAGAATGAAATCTCCTATAGTCTTGGTGTGCCAAAGGAAAAGGCTGGTCATACATAATACAAGTCTTACCCTTAAGACTTTTGAAACAAGTGGACTAAGTCTAACTAAAGCTATATCCCAAGACCAACTCCATGGATTGAGGTAAGCGATCTCTAAGGTAAATCTTCTCTTGGGGGAAAAAGAAAAAAAGAAATCACATCAACATCAATCCTTCAGTTCTTTTATTCAAACTGTCCTGCATAAAAGAAAAAAAAAATACAAGCCCTAGATACAGGGAGAAAGAAATATGATCAGGAAAAATGTGACTAATAAGAAAGAAAAATCAGGTAATAGATTAAGATCCACAGATGATTCAGATGTTGGAGTTGGTTATATAATTCAAATCTCTGCCAGCACTGTTAAGAAGAGGGAAAAGGAAGGAAAAGAGTAAAGGGACTTTCAACAGAGAAATGAAATCTATCAAATATAATCAACTGGACATTCTAAAACTAAAAAATTCAATATTTGAAATTAACTAATTGGATGGGCTAAATGGAAGCCTGCACAAGGCAGAACACAAGATTGGCAAATCTGAAGATGCATCAGTTGAAAATATCCAAACTGAAGCACATAGAGAGAACAAGAGCAGAAAGAAAGGGAAGAAAATGAAGAGTACATGGGGTATAAACAGTACAACATATTTATAATTTGAGTGTCAGAAAGAAGTGATAATAGAGTAGAAGTAATATGTGAAGGGATAATGACCAAGAATTTTTAAAACCTGACAGAATATATCAACATGTAGATTCCAGAGCTCAGTAAACCCCAAGCAAGATAAATAAAATGAAAACCGTAAGTAGGCCCACCGCAGCAAACTGCTAAAAACAAAGAGGAAATCCTAAAAGCCAGGAAAAAGATACCAGACCTACAAGGAGCAAAGATTTTCAGCTGCTTTGCAACAGAAAATATGAAAACTAGAAGAAAATGGAATGCAAAGTTTCAAATTGCCAAATAAATAAAAGTGCCAATCTAGAATTCTGTATCCAAAGAAAATACTCTTCAAAAATGAAGGTGTGATAAAGACCTTTCAAACAAATGCTGCATTAACTGCCACAAGCCCTGCACTATAAGCAATACTAAAAGAAATTCCTCAGGCTGACAGAAAAGGAATTAAGGTGACAGCACAAAACTATAAAAAAAAAATAGCAAAGAGAAAATGTATATGTAAATAAGAAAGAACACTATTTAAAGTAATAATATTGTGGGATTTATAACCACAAAAAAACATGAAAACTATAGCACAAAGAATAGGAGGCAACAAACAGAGTTGAACAATTTTAAAGTTCTTGAACTGTTCAGAAGGTAGTAAAAGCATTAATATAACACAGACTATAATAAGCCAAGCACAGATACTGTAATCTGTAGGGTACCACAGAAAAATAATACAACCAAGCATAACTAAAAAGCAAAGAGGAGAGAGAGTAATAAGTACAGATGATCCTTGAACAACAGGAGTTTGAGCTAGGTTCTTTTTTCATAGAGCACAGTGGTATAAATAATTTTCTTTATGATTTTCTTAATAACAATTTCTTTTCTCTAGCTTACTTTAAGAATACAGTATCTAATACGTACAACATACAAGATATGTGTTAATCAACTATGTTATTAGTGAGGTTCTTCGTCAACAGTAGGCTATCAGTATTTAAGTTTTTGGGGACTCAAAAGTTCTATGTGGATTTTCAACTGTGTGGGGATTGGCACCCTTAATCACCACATTGCTCAAAGTCAATAGTATCTGAGTCAAAAGAAGGTCGGAAAAGGAGCAGATAAAGGAATAAAGAAAAGATGGCAAAAAAGACAGCAAGATTTAAAACCTACTGCATCAGTAATTATACCAAAACAGTCTAAACACTCTAAAGAACAAAGATTCTAAGACTAGATAAAAGAAAAAGATGAAAGTATAAAATGTTAACATAACACATACTTTAAACATAAAGATATATATAAATAGGTCAAAAATAAAAGGACGGAAAAAGGTTTGTCATGCAAACAAAACAAAACTGGTATGGCTATATTAATAACAGACCAAGTAGGCATGAAGTATTTGCACAGATATCAAGTGACATTTTATAATTATAAAAGTATAACTTCATCATAAAGGCATAATAACCCTATAGTTTATGTACTGAGTAACACAGCTCCAAAGTATACAAAATAGCTTCTCCTCCCAATCATTTCTACTATCTATCTTGCCTTTCCTTTTTACATTCACCACACTTTTCACAATCTGACATTATATTACATATTTAATTATTGTTTCCTTATTCCCCCACCCCCTTGTGGAGAATGTAAGCTCTGCAAGGGCAGGGACTTACTCCATCTAGATCACACCTGATCCTCTGTAACTAGCCTAACACATAGTAAGTACTCCATAAATAATTGCTGAACAAATAAGTAAAAGTGCCAGTAGGAACTTACATTCTCAGTGCTTACTTTTAAAGTTTCTATGATACATGTATTTTCTTCAGTTATGCAATTCTTTAACTTAACTAGCACTTAGGAATCTTTGTTACCCAAAATTTTATATGAGAAGCTTAAACAAAAAGCTTGGAAAAAATGTTACTGGGAAATACATTTCCTTTCCATGCAACAAAGGCTTCAAAATAAAAAACCATCAAAATGTGCCTTTCTTCATTTAGTAAACATATTTAAATATGTATATAGAATCACATAAATAAAATAATACAATTACATATTAGGTTTCATGTTTATTCAACTTCACAGAAAATCCAAAAATGTGTCTGAAATTGGTTATCTATCTAAATACCAATTGTTCATTATGGTGACATAATACTATGTGGTAGGGGAGATAGACCTAAGTTAAACAAATTCTTCAATTCCTGACATTCTTCCAAGTGGGCAAAAGGAAATCTGAAAAATCAAACTTACAAGTTGTAAGAAGATACAGAAAGTAATTTAACCTTTAATACCTGGAACAAGTTTTACAGCCACATTTGTAATTTACATATACAGTGGAGATCACTGAAAAAAAGCTTCCTGTTGCACTGCAGCAAGAATCTTATTATAATGTAGATTAAGTGAACTTGCTACAGAGGGCAGCAAGATAACCTCACTGAAGAATCATAAGATTTTCATAATGGAATTTGTTATAGTGAGTTAAAATATTTTCTTAATTTTATACAGTACACATTTTTCAAAATGAACATTATCACTTAAGAGTTTGCTAACCCACTGTTAGCAATTATTATTGTATACATACTTAATTTTACTTTAGTTATAGTATGTGGCTCTCCAAATATTAGCACATGAAGTGTTAAGTTTAAACATAATAATAAAATAATACCCTAAGATGAAGACTCAGGACACCAAAACTTGGATCATTATTGCACCTATTTTTCTACAGAAAAATGGAAAATTTACATCATAATCCTCCCAAAAAGTGAACAGACAAGTTGTAAAATCACAGACTTATTGGCATTAAACAAAATCTACAATGAACATTTTTTGTGAACTAATGTACAGAATTAATGTGCAATGAAATTTGGTTAACTGTGATCATGCAAATAAAAAATCCTCCACAATCATTTTTTCATTATGTTTTATAAAATGGTCTTAAAGATATACTTCCATAAACATTTCCGGTGCAATTTAGTCAATGACAAAAATACAAAGCTATCCCTTATTCTTTATTTTATAGATTTAAAAACATGCCTTTGTACTGCTGAGATACAAATAGCGTGTTTGGGAGAACTGAGCTCATGAAATGGTTAAAAACCAATGCATCTTGGTCCAACATTAGCTGCCTTGTATACAGCAGCCTCCCATAATCACTGGTGTCAGCACTGTTGGAAATGAAAAATAGTTAAATATTGAGAGATTAAGACACAATTCAAAACATTTTTTTAAAAAATAAAAGGCCGTTTCATAAACATGAAGAAATCTTTAAAAGGAAAATAATCACATCAATTGTGATACACATTGGAAAATAGTAAAGTGTCATTTTCCAAAATAGTAGCTTCTTTATTATATCCCCCCATCTATTATAACCAATCTTGGAAATATACCTTAAACATAATGGTGTATTATATGAGAATGCTCCATTATTCAATGTGATAAATTTAGTAAGTTAGGATATGATTTTCTTTTCTGATGTTAACTGTGGAAAAACACAAAAGAACAGCACCTGAAATACTACAATGAATTTAGGCAAGCATTAAATAGTAACTTTTATATTTTGGTTCAAAATACAGTTTACAAAACTGTATAAAGGATACTGACTGAAGTAATTTGTTTCTATATTTTGCAGATTATGATGGAGAAAAAAAAAAAAAAAGAACTGCCCTAAATCCAAATAAATTTCCACTTCTCCCAATCTAGATGAAGTGGAATTTCATTCAAAATTTATAAGATTGTGATACCTACAGTAGCTCAGATAGTTGGATACATCACTCCCACCCTGTCCCTCCCCTCTCCCAAAAACAAGTTTTTGGCTCCAAAATAAAGTACAATAATAAACTCTTGATGAAAAACTATGTTATGGGGCAATCTATCATATACTATGGCTAAATATGAATTTACAGAAAAGAGCACATCCCATTTTCAGCACTTTTTCATAAACATGCAACTCACTATATAAAATACAAAACACTTGCTTTCAAGAACAGCTTTATAAAGACACACTGCATCAATAAAATTTTTTCTTTCTGATTAACTTTACACTGTTATGGAGAACTGGAACTTTTCTATGCGTATATATCAGATTTTATATTATAGTGTAATAATTTGCATTTTCTGAACATAATGTTCAAGAGGAAATATCTATACACAATAACATTCTAGACTATTAAAAACTAATTCAAATTACAGAATTTTATTGATACAGTAGATTAATAAAAACTGAAAAGGGATGATGATAAAATGGGATAAAGAATTCAGTACATTATTTTATAACACACTCTTTAAAATTAAAATATTTTAAATCTCTCTTTTCTTAAAATTTTCATTGCCACGAAAGGCCAGAAAATTCTGAGACCAATACTGAGGTGTAAAATAATCAAACTTCAGGACTATTTCACAATTTGTGTGGTGTCCTCCCATTGGAGGCATCATTCAGGTGTAATGGCAGACAATTTAGCACCTCTGAAGATTAAGGGTGCCTAGGAGTAAACACTAGGTAAGATACACAAGGGAAAGAGACCATTTTACTCTCCAACAAACAATGACATCAAGAAAATGACACCATTTGTTGAAAAAATTTTTTCACAGTAAAATTGCAGAGAATACAAATATAAACACTGACAGATTACTGCTTAAGATCTATCCTAACAAACTCTTTCCAAATCAATAGATCCAATAAACAGTTGGGTACTGTCAGTTTAAAGCCGCCGATAAAAGCTATACAAGCACTTTAGAAGTCAGAAACATTAAGAAAGAGAAGGGAAAGAAGGAAAGAAGGAATGGAGGGAGGGAGGGTGGGAGGGAGGGAGAGAGGAAGGGAGGAAGGAAAAAAATATATTTACAAGTTTTTTCTTTAGTTTATGTCTACATAGCCATCGCACATCACACTTCCACAAGACTCCATAGTCAATGTTATCACCAAGCGTATGGCTAAAGCGCTGTGACCACAAACACATGAGGTCATCAAAGAAAGTTCCAACTGTCCACTTTCTGGCAGTCCCACTTTGTGCATCAAAGGCTTTACTTAGCCTCAAGCTTGACAAAAGAACGCTTCTTCTCAAAGCTTTCACACAGAAAGTTATTAATTACATTTGTTCATCGCCTTTCTCTTTTAGAACTTCGCCGCCGTACCTTAAAAGGAAAATTACCAGATGCTTAATTAAAATATTAGACATAGCAGTAATTAATTATTTTTTAATCAATCATTATTCTTAGCTGTTCCTGATTTTCTTTTTCTTCACTGGAAACCCTTCTCCTATTTTAAGTTCCTACCTTATCATCACATATTTAGACTTTATATAATATTTGAATTCCCACAAATAGTTTTTCCCACGACAGAGAAGAAAAAACTATTTTACTTTTCTATTTAATAATTTCAAAGAGAAATGAACAGAATTCAATGTAAACAGTAAGAAAAACAATTGCAAATATTTTCTCACTTATGTTTCTGTGGTAAAAGAAAACATTTGGTCCTTATGAACTTAGGCTTACAGTTGTTTTTCTGGGAAAATCATTATTGAATGTGGATTGTAACAATCATCAAATACATAGAAATAATCTGAATTTCAGATATATTACAATTTACTGGCAAATACTAATGAAAGCATAAAACTTTAGTTCAAAAATGACTGGTAATAAGAGGAATTAAACAGAACAGGATTTTAATTAAAATTAATTTATGGTGTAGTTTAAAAAAATTTTTTTGGATGAAGACATTAATCACTGAGAATTTATCAGCCTTATTTTTACACTCAAAACAATAAAAAAAATACCTTAAGAAACAAGCCCAACAAGTTTGAGACCACAGAGTTCAGATATTTTTCTGTGGTCTTAACCCCTTCATATAAATGAACCCTGATGCAGAGAGAAGTGCTGCTGTTAAATAGCACAGAGGGGCGGGGGTCAGCTCTGGGACTACATCTCAGAACACAGGTTTCTCAAATAAAGATGGCTGGCTGTGCTGATCCAAAGACTCAGCATTAGTGTATCATCAAGAGAATAGTCCTGACTTAAATGTGTTAACAGTATTTCTTCCAAAGAGAAATACTCAAATGTGTTAACTGACAAAGCCATTCTTCAAAAAAAAAAAAAAAATCTCAGGAAGAATCATATTTCCACTTTTGTAAAAGAAATGTTTGTTACCAATTTTATAAATTTCAAAGATGTGATTTTATCCTATATGGTTAACTTCCAGTTTCCACTGTGAAACTCCCAAGAAAAAAGAAACATAAACCACAGTCTATTTAACATATAAGAGTGCTCTAAAATCAAGGTACAACTTAAATGCCTGAAGTAACATCAGACAGCTACTTGTTCTTCTCTATGTTCAGCTTTCAACCTGATATTTACACTTTGACAAGGCTAAATCTATTATTCGCACTTAGAGTCTCAGTATTCCTTAAAGGATACTCTGTAATTATCCAAGCTGGTAGATGAAACAACTATACAAACTACGAAGAAAAGCAAATAAATACTTAGACTTATAAGAGCAAGTGCTATATATATCTTATTAAATATTTACCAACTCTATTCTATATTCTATACTATCATACACGGTACTCTAATAAACACATACATTTACTGTAGAAACTTCTTCTTCCTCTGTTTCTTCCTGTGGAATATCATCATTGACAGGAGAGCTACCCTGAAACACATCTACTTCTTCACTTGAATCATTTTCTTTAGTAGATGCTTGTTTGGAGCGTCCTACACGGCTAGAGTAAAACAGATGTAAAATAAAATGAACATTCTGATCTTTGAGTAGTAGAAATGCTTTATTTCATAAATTCTCAATTATTATCATTTTTATCCTTCATTACCTTACAAAACAAGAAATATTTTCTAAACCCTAAACCAGTGTTTAATCCCAGAATCTCACCTACAAACATTGACCAAGTAACAAAAACGTGTGACTGAGACCAATACCATAAAGGATTTTAAAACATAAACCAAAGTCTACTCTTCCTGTTACCTTTTCTCCACTCAGTAAAAGGCATCTGTATCTACTGAGCTGCTCAAAACAGAAAATTTGGAGTCCTTACTAGTGTACCACTCTTCATTTGACCTCATAATTCTTACAAAGAAATCTCAAATCCTATTCACTTCTCTTCACCTCTATTGCTATTACACATTTCCAAACCATTCTCATCTCTTTACCTCTTCTCTAAAAATGTAAAAGCAGCTGATGTCATTCCTCCCCCCTCAATAACTACCTACTATATTGACAGAAATTCCAAAAACCTCCTTAACATAGTATATAAGGCCCTGCAAACAGTCCTTGGCTACCTGTCCATTCCCATCTCTTTCTACTCCCCAATTCCTCACAACTACAATCTGGCAAATTCTTGCCTTCAACTCTCTGAATTGGCCAAGATTTTTCCTACTTTGGAACCTTCAAATCCAATGTTCCTTCCAATTGTGTTCTTCTTGCTCTCCATCAGCCTAACTCCTACTATTTTCAAGAAATCAACTGTCACTTTACAAAGAGAAAACGTCCCAATTCCAAAGCTCTTTCATTACGTTCTCTTACAGTACCCTAAATTTTCATCAGGGCACATATCATAATTTAGAATTCTATATTTAAGAGTGATTATGTAATGAGTACATGCCTATTTAGATGGTAAATTCCATAAGAACAAGAATCATGTCTGTTCTGTGCCACTATATCCCCTAGCACCTAGTACTGTCTGAAGTACTAGAACTCTTTGAGGCAATCAAATATATGTAATAGATATCACCATTTAATCAAATGTATCCTTCTCAATATCTTTTTTCTATCTGCATGTATATTCTTTAATTAAAAACATTTTTTATTTGAGTACAGCTGACACACAACGTTATGTTAGTTTCTTTCAGGTACACAACACAGTGATTCAACTTGTTTAAACATTATGCTATGCTCATTACAAGTATAGCTACCATCTATCACCATGCAATGCTACTACAGTATTACTGACCATATTCCCAATGCCGTGTCCCTTTATTCCTGTGATTTATTCATTCCCAAACTCAAAGCCCATATCTCCCACTCCCCTTCACCCATTTTGCCCAAGTGCCCTACACCTACTTCCTTCTGGCAATAATCATCACCTTATTATTCTCTGTATGGCAACTTTAAAAAAAAAATTAAGAATACAGTTTATCACTTCTCTTAGGTAATCCAAACTATTTTTTAATCCACACTCAAACCAAGTATATTTTTTTATATGATTCAGTTTTTCAGAATTAACAAAAGAAAAAAACAGGAATTACATGGAAAATACAATCTTTCTCAATTCTACTGAGGTCAGAACAAGAAAAACAGGCAGATCATAACATATGTTATTCTACTAGTTCTTAAAAAAGAGGTTCCCTGTGAAGGGAAGATACACTGTTAAGACAGAATACAGAGTCTTTTTTTCGCAATGATTTTTAAAAGAAACACTTGGTTGGTTTAGGACATTCCTATGAGGAAATGCCATGATAATTATTTAAGTCCTTAATTTTTTGGTGTCCAAATATAAACAAATTACAGTTATGAGCCTCAAAGATAATTCTGTTATTTCCTCATTATAAAATTGTGGAAATTTAATATTCCTTAAGAATTTGTTTAAAAACAGTTATTTTCTGTAATTGAATCCAAACACATTTACAAAGCTACCACAAAAACATACTTACCTTTACTTTTTACCCAAGGAAAAAATTAAATGGAAGAGGACATGAAGTAGCTAGACACTCAGGCAACTTTTCCTCTTCCTGTGGAATACACAGGAATAGGAAACACTTCTAAGATAAGTTAAGTATTAAGCCAAGGTGTGCTGGCAAGTCTGAAAAGCCATGGCACTGATGTAATTATGTAATGAGATTATTCTAAGAAAACTGCAGAATTTCTGACATATGGAAGACATGCTATTCTAGTTCTATTTAAATAACTGAGAAAAGTGCAAAATATACAAATTACAGTACTGATACTCCTGCTACTTTAATAATCTTAGGTACAGAACTGTTACTGTAACTTCTTATAAATGTGTTCGTGTGCTTCCAAAACTATTTATATGTAGATATGGATGTGTTAATTTGATTAGAAAAGAAACAAAATCAAAACACCAAAAACTTCAAATCTACATGTGATAATTTCTGTAGATATAATTTAAAGAAAAATAATGCCAGTTACTTTCCTACACAATTCAAAGAATAAAAGCAAATATGTAAAAACTATTCTACAAAATAGTTACAAAAACTATTTTACAAAAATGTAAAAACTATTTTCCTCCTGCTGAGGAGAGACATTAAGAAAAACTCTAGTGTGGAATGATAAGGCAACATGGTCAGTATGATGTGATTATTTAAAAATACCTTCTCATCTCCAGGTACTATAAAGTCTGTATTGGAAATAATCTACTTGCTATTCATTTATAAAGATTTGCCTAAGACCTGTAAAAATGTACAAATATTATCAGAGAGTTAATTGGGATATCAATCACCTAGGTAAGTTTATAAAAACTTCATCTTACCTAGTGTAATGAGAGTAAATATATGGGATTTTAAATATAGCCCTATGTATATTTGAAAATTTATGAACTTTTTTGCAAAATAATTTGAAACTGGTTTGAAACTTAATATTATTTACAACTTACACATTTTTTTTTTAATTTTTATTTTTATTATTATTTTTTTTAACAACTTACACATTTTTTTTTGGTTGTGATGGTGATGGCGTTTTTGATGGTCTTCCTCGTCCTTTTTGTGGTGTGGATTGTGTGGATTCAACTGCACTACCTTCAGGAGATTCTGCTCTGCTTTGGAGAAGACCCAAATGTGCATAGCATCAAATTATGATTTATAACATAGTCACTAAATACATGCAGTTCAGAGTTGCATGTACTTACCTCTGTGCTCTCCTTGATGTTCGGTGCTGTTTGCTCTTTGACTTCTGTTCTGTATTTCCACTTTGTCTTTCTTCTTCTTCCTCTTCTTCTGGTGCTGAAGGTCCAGATTTTTTTTTGGTTCCTTTTTTAGAAGTTTTCATTGTTGGCTCTTCTTTCGGTGTACCTCCACCAAGAGGTTTAGGTGGTCGACCTCTTTTACCTTTCTTTGGTGGACTATTCTGTTCATCCTCATTTTCTAATATATCTTCTTTGAGCCTCTTTTCCTCAGGCCACTGCTGTTCATCTGATTCTGAAGCCGTGTGGCCTCTCTTCCGTCCACGCTGACTACCTTTAGGTTTCTGTTCCTGTACCAGCTTAGTGAGGTCATCCATACCTAATTTCTCTTCTGAATCTGTGACAGGTGTTTTTTTCCGGCTTCTAGGTTTGTCCAATTCAGACTAGGAATAAAAATCACAATTTCAAACATAAAATTGTTAAGTATGCCCAATTTGAAAAATAAAACAAAAAACATGCTATTTTGTCATAAAAATGTGCTTAAATAAAATGTAGAGTTCTTAAGCACACATCAGAACCATAACTACTTGTATTTTAACTAAAAAAATTATCTAGGTAAGAGGATATATTTTTATTTTTACTATGGTAGAGAGCCTCAAATGGAAACCTCTCAAGATCAGTATTTTATTAAATTATAAATTTTAACGAAGAGCTATTTATTTCATTAAAAAAATTCTAAATTTCTTGCATGAACAATGGATAACTAAAGTACAAAAGATCTGCTTTGATAGTTTAAATAATTCTAATTTCATTACACAGTGTATAAGACATAAACTATCAACTATGCTATATATCATGCTTAGACACCATAAAAGAACTACTTTTATTTTATAAACGGAGATTGCAAGATAGAAAAGTTAAACATATTAGTCACTTATTAAAAATTTTAGTAAGTTCTGAATCACTTCTGAAAGATACTGCTTCTTTCCATGTACAACTAATTAAAAATAAAACAATTTAAATCATTTAATTTGTAACTCAAAGTTAAAATAAAAGCCTAGTCTATAATCAGAGAATTTATACCACTGACCAGAAGATGGAAACTGAGGAAATTCTCCAAAGAAATCAAGAATAATATGACCCTTATACCTCACAATACCCATAAATTAACGTAAATTTTCTTTCCAAAAAGTTTGTGCCAACTTACATTCTTAAAAATCAGTGAAAAGAAAACAAAAATCATCTGATTAGTTTAATAGTCATTTTGTTTCCTGTCTGAGAACTCCCTAATTACATCATTGGTATTATGTTCTTTGCTCATTTGTACACTGGAGTCTTAGTATTTTAATCCACATTCTATTTTTTTGTGTATATTTAAATTTTAGTTCCTATTTGTTATGGACTGAATTGTGCCCACACAAAATTCACATGTTGAACCTATAAACCCTAATATTATGGTATTTGAAGAAGAGGTCTTTGGGAGATACTGGAGATGAGATCATCACTGTGACTGGGGCCCTCAGAGAGACACCTCTGTCTCTCTCCACCATGTGAGGACACGGTGAGGTGGCCATCTGCAAACCAGGAAGAGAGCTCTCACCAGGAAGCAAACTGGCCAGCACTTTGATCTTGAATTCCCAACCTTCAAAATGGTAAGAAAATTAATTTGTTTAAGCCACCCAGTCTATGGTATTTTGTTATGGCTGCCTGAGCAAAAAGACATTATTGTATCTTAATAGGATTTGAGATGAAGTTCTAAACTATTTTTCCTATCGACCCCCCAAAGAATATTCCAATCATCTAAAAAACCACTGACCTGTAATGCCTCCTTTATTTTGTATTATGTTTTAAAAATTAATAATGTTTCTGAGCTATTGTAATAGCAGCATAATATTTTACTAATTATAAATAAATACATTTGTGTCTGGCTGTGCTTATCTTATTATTACTCTTCTTTTTTGTATTTATTTATTCTTCCACATGTGCTTAAAACCATACTGGAATTTTATAATTACATATAGATTCATTTAGAAAGAACGGTCATCTTTTCTTATTCATTTTTCCCATTAAAGAACATGGTATGCCTTCTTTGTCTTCAAGTCTTGTATGTTTCTCAATTTGGGTATCTCCACATAGTTTCCCCCTACTTTTTTTTAAGGAAGTTTAGATCAATGAATCTATCTGTTTTTGTTGTTGTAGTGGTTATTGTGGTGTAGCAAATCTCCTTCCCCACAAGTGTATATAAAGAATATATATATACATGTAATATATAACATACATAATATATATAAAAAAGTTTTGATATAAAGAAAAATTACCATGCTAAATTCTTAGTTTTTCAATTGCTTCTCTTATTTTTCTAAGAATACAAAAATAAAAATGAATGTTTCTTCTTTTTCATTGTCATATCTTTGACTCCTAGTTCATGTCTTCCTGAATTTGTCAAATATTCTAGAACAATCTTAAATAATAGTGATGACAACAGTAGCTTGTTTTGCTGATTTTTAATAAAAATGCTTCAAGCATTTTGCCTTTATGAATAACTTAAGAGTAACTGAATCAATGACTACTGATTTAAACAGATAAAACTTTCAGCATGTTAAGGAAATACCCTGCTTGTATTAGTTTATTAAGAGTTCATATGGAGAAAATCAACCACTTTCTGAAAGGTAGGACTGGCGGAGAAGTGAATCCAAAGCGACGGGAAGATAGACCGCGGGGGGAGGGGCCGGCTCCCAGCAAGCGGCGGAGCAACGGAGCACAAAATCGGGACTTTTAAAAGTCTGTTCCGCTGAGGGACATCGCTCCAGAGGCTTAACCGGGGTGAAGCCCACGCAGGGTCAGTGCGGCCTCAGGTCCCGCAGGGTCACAGAAGGATCGGGGGTGTCTGAGTGTCGCAGAGCTTACAGGTATTAGAACAGGGAAGCCGGCTACAGAGACAGAGCCGAGGAGTGACTCTCAGCTCGGGGTTACCTTGAACCGGTCGCAGGCTCGGTCAGCTCAGAGCGCGGCCAGAGGCAGGGTGACGGGAGTAAATCGGCACTGTTCTCTGAGGGCGCACTGAGGAGTGGGGCCCCGGGCTCTCGGCTCCTCCGGGCCGGAGACCGGGAGGCCGCCATTTTCATTCCCGCCCTCCGGAACTCTACGGAAAGCGCTCAGGGAACAAAAGCTCCCGAAAGCAAGCCCGAGCGGATTACTCAGCCCGGCCCCGGGTAAGGGCGGTGCAACTCCTCCCGGGGCAAAGACACTTGAGAATCAATACAACAGGCCCCTCCCCCAGAAGATCAACAAGAAGCCCAGCCAGGACCAGGTTCACCTACCAAGGAGTACAGTTTCAATACCAAGGAGAGCAGCGGAATTCCAAAGGAGGAGAAAGCAAAGCACGGAACTCATGGCTTTCTCCCCATGATTCTTTAGCCTTGCAGTTAATTTAATTTTTTTTTTTTTTTTTTTTTTTTCAATTTATTTTTCTTCTTCTGCTAAATTTTTTTTAACTTTTACCCTTTTCTTTTTTAACGTTTTTTAACTAGTTTATCTAATATATATATATATATATTTTTTCCTTTTATATTTTTTTTCTTTATTGGTTTTCTTTTTTTAATTGTTTCTTTCTTTTTTTTTCTTTTCTCTCTCTCTCTCTCTTTTTTTTTTTTTTTTCCTTCTTTCTTAACCTTTTTTTATCCCCTTTCTCCCCCTCACGATTTGGGATCTCTTCTGATTTGGCTAAAGCATATTTTCCTGGGGTTGTTGCCACCCTTTTAGTATTTTACTTGCTCCTTCATCTGCTCTTATCTAGACAAAATGACAAGGCGGAAAAATTCACCACAAAAAAAAGAACAAGAGGCAGTACCAAAGGCTAGGGACCTAATCAATACAGACATTGGTAATATGTCAGATCTAGAGTTTAGAATGACGATTCTCAAGGTTCTAGCCGGGCTTGAAAAAGGAATGGAAGATATTAGAGAAACCCTCTCGGGAGATATAAAAGCCCTTTCTGGAGAAATAAAAGAACTAAAATCTAACCAAGTTGAAATCAAAAAAGCTATTAATGAGGTGCAATCAAAAATGGAGGCTCTCACTGCTAGGATAAATGAGGCAGAAGAAAGAATTAGTGATATAGAAGACCAAATGACAGAGAATAAAGAAGCTGAGCAAAAGAGGGACAAACAGCTACTGGACCATGAGGGGAGAATTCGAGAGATAAGTGACACCATAAGACGAAACAACATTAGAATCATTGGGATTCCAGAAGAAGAGGAAACAGAGAGGGGAGCAGAAGGTATATTGGAGAGAATTATTGGAGAGAATTTCCCCAATATGGCAAAGGGAACAAGCATCAAAATCCAGGAGATTCAGAGAACCCCCCTCAAGATCAATAAGAATAGGTCCACACCCCGTCACCTAATAGTAAAATTTACAAGTCTTAGTGACAAAGAGAAGATCCTGAAAGCAGCCCGGGAAAAGAAGTCTGTAACATACAATGGTAAAAATATTAGATTGGCAGCAGACTTATCCACAGAGACCTGGCAGGCCAGAAAGAGCTGGCATGATATATTCAGAGCACTAAACGAGAAAAACATGCAGCCAAGAATACTATATCCAGCTAGGCTATCATTGAAAATAGAAGGAGAGATTAAAAGCTTCCAGGACAAACAAAAACTGAAAGAATTTGCAAGTACCAAACCAGCTCTACAGGAAATATTGAAAGGGGTCCTCTAAGCAAAGAGAGACCCTAAAAGTAGTAGATCAGAAAGGAACAGACACAATATACAATAACAGTCACCTTACAGGCAATACAATGGCTCTAAATTCATATCTCTCAATACTTACCCTGAATGTTAATGGGCTAAATGCCCCAATCAAAAGACACAGGGTATCAGAATGGATAAAAAAACAAAACCCATCTATATGTTGCCTACAAGAAACTCATCTTAAACCTGAAGACACCTCCAGATTTAAAGTGAGGGGGTGGAAAAGAATTTACCATGCTAATGGACATCAGAAAAAAGCAGGAGTGGCAATCCTTATATCAGATCAATTAGATTTTAAGCCAAAGACTATAATAAGAGATGAGGAAGGACACTATATCATACTCAAAGGAACTGTCCAACAAGAAGATCTAACAATTTTAAATATCTATGCCCCTAACATGGGAGCAGCCAACTATATAAACCAATTAATAACAAAATTAAAGAAATACATCGACAATAATACAATAATCGTAGGGGACTTTAACACTCCCCTCACTGAAATGGACAGATCATCCAAGCAAAAGATCAACAAGGAAATCAAGGCCTTAAATGACACACTGGACCAGATGGACATCACAGATATATTCAGAACATTTCATCCCAAAGCAACAGAATACACATTCTTCTCTAGTGCACATGGAACATTCTCCAGAATAGATCATATTCTCGGTCCTAAATCAGGTCTCAACCGTTATCAAAAGATTGGAATCATTCCCTGCATATTTTCAGACCACAATGCTCTGAAGCTAGAACTCAATCACAAGAGGAAATTTGGAAAGAACCCAAATACATGGAGACTAAACAGCATCCTTCTAAAGAATGAATGGGTCAACCAGGAAATTAAAGAAGAATTGAAAAAATTCATGGAAACAAATGATAATGAAAACACAACGGTTCAAAATCTGTGGGACACAACAAAGGCAGTCCTGAGAGGAAAATATATAGCGGTACAAGCCTTTCTCAAGAAACAAGAAAGGTCTCAGGTACACAACCTAACCCTACACCTAAAAGAGCTAGAGAAAGAACAAGAAAGAAACCCTAAACCCAGCAGGAGAAGAGAAATCATAAAGATCAGAGCAGAAATCAATGAAATAGAAACCAAAAAAACAATAGAACAAATCAATGAAACTAGGAGCTGGTTCTTTGAAAGAATTAATAAGATCGATAAACCCCTGGCCAGACTTATCAAAAAGAAAAGAGAAAGGACCCAAATAAATAAAATCATGAATGAAAGAGGAGAGATCACAACTAACACCAAAGAAATACAGACAATTATAAGAACATACTATGAGCAACTCTACGCCAACAAATTTGACAATCTGGAAGAAATGGATGCATTCCTAGAGACATATAAACTACCACAACTGAACCAGGAAGAAATAGAAAGCCTGAACAGACCCATAACCAGTAAGGAGATTGAAACAGTCATCAAAAATCTCCAAACAAACAAAAGCCCAGGGCCAGATGGCTTCCCAGGGGAATTCTACCAAACATTTAAAGAAGAACTAATTCCTATTCTCCTGAAACTGTTCCAAAAAATAGAAATGGAAGGAAAACTTCCAAACTCATTTTATGAGGCCAGCATCACCTTGATCCCCAAACCAGACAAGGATCCCATCAAAAAAGAGAACTACAGACCAATATCCTTGATGAACACAGATGCAAAAATTCTCGCCAAAATACTAGCCAATAGGATTCAACAGTACATTAAAAAGATTATTCACCACGACCAAGTGGGATTTATTCCAGGGCTGCAAGGTTGGTTCAACATCCGCAAATCAATCAATGTGATACAACACATTAATAAAAGAAAGAACAAGAACCATATGATACTCTCCATAGATGCTGAAAAAGCATTTGACAAAGTACAGCATCCCTTCCTGATCAAAACTCTTCAAAGTGTAGGGATAGAGGGCACATACCTCAATATTATCAAAGCCATCTATGAAAAACCCACCGCAAATATCATTCTCAATGGAGAAAAACTGAAAGCTTTTCCGCTAAGGTCAGGAACACGGCAGGGATGTCCGTTATCACCACTGCTATTCAACATAGTACTAGAAGTCCTAGCCTCAGCAATCAGACAACAAAAGGAAATTAAAGGCATCCAAATTGGCAAAGAAGAAGTCAAACTATCACTCTTTGCAGATGATATGATACTATATGTGGAAAACCCAAAAGACTCCACTCCAAAACTGCTAGAACTTGTACAGGAATTCAGTAAAGTGTCAGGATATAAAATCAATGCACAGAAATCAGTTGCATTTCTCTACACCAACAACAAGACAGAAGAAAGAGAAATTAAGGAGTCCATCCCATTTACAATTGCACCCAAAACTATAAGATACCTAGGAATAAATCTAACCAAAGAGACTAAGAATCTATACACAGAAAACTATAAAGTACTCATGAAAGAAATTGAGGAAGACACAAAGAAATGGAAAAATGTTCCATGCTCCTGGATTGGAAGAATAAATATTGTGAAAATGTCTATGCTACCTAAAGCAATCTACACATTTAATGAAATTCCTATCAAAGTACCATCCATTTTTTTCAAAGAAATGGAACAAATAATCCTAAAATTTATATGGAACCAGAAAAGACCTCGAATAGCCAAAGCAATATTGAAGAAGAAAGCCAAAGTTGGTGGCATCACAATTCCGGACTTCAAGCTTTATTACAAAGCTGTCATCATCAAGACAGCATGGTACTGGCACAAAAACAGACACATAGATCAATGGAACAGAATAGAGAGCCCAGAAATAGACCCTCAACTCTATGGTCAACTMATCTTCGACAAAGCAGGAAAGAATATCCAATGGAAAAAAGACAGCCTCTTCAACAAATGGTGTTGGGAAAATTGGACAGCCACATGCAGAAAAATGAAATTGGATCATTTCCTTACACCACACACGAAAATAGACTCAAAATGGATGAAGGATCTCAATTTGAGAAAGGAATCCATCAAAATCCTTGAGGAGAACACAGACAGCAACCTCTTCGACCTCAGCCGCAGCAACATCTTCCTAGGAACATCGCCAAAGGCAAGGGAAGCAAGGGCAAAAATGAACTATTGGGATTTCATCAAGATCAAAAGCTTTTGCACAGCAAAGGAAACAGTTAACAAAACCAAAAGACAACTGACAGAATGGGAGAAGATATTTGCAAATGACATATCGGATAAAGGGCTAGTGTCCAGAATCTATAAAGAACTTAGCAAACTCAACACCCAAAGAACAAATAATCCAATCAAGAAATGGGCAGAGGACATGAACAGACATTTCTGCAAGGAAGACATCCAGATGGCCAACAGACACATGAAAAAGTGCTCCACATCACTCGGCATCAGGGAAATACAAATCAAAACCACAATGAGATACCACCTCACACCAGTCAGAATGGCTAAAATTAACAAGTCAGGAGATGACAGATGCTGGCGAGGATGCGGAGAAAGGGGAACCCTCCTACACTGTTGGTGGGAATGCAGGCTGGTGCAGCCACTCTGGAAAACAGCATGGAGGTTCCTCAAAATGTTGAAAATAGAGCTACCCTATGACCCAGCAATTGCACTGCTGGGTATTTACCCTAAAGATACAAACGTAGTGATCCAAAGGGGCACGTGCACCCGAATGTTTATAGCAGCAATGTCTACAATAGCCAAACTATGGAAAGAACCTAGATGTCCATCAACAGACGAATGGATAAAGAAGATGTGGTATATATACACAATGGAATACTATGCAGCCATCAAAAGAAATGAAATCTTGCCTTTTGCGACGACGTGGATGGAACTAGAGGGTATCATGCTTAGCGAAATAAGTCAATCGGAGAAAGACAACTATCATATGATCTCCCTGATATGAGGGAGAGGAGATGCAACATGGGGGGTTAAGGGGGTAGGAGAAGAGTAAAAGAAACAAGATGGGATTGGGAGGGAGACAAACCATAAGTGACTCTTAATCTCACAAAACAAACTGAGGGTTAATGGGGGGGTGTGGGGGGGTGGGATTATGGACATTGGGGAGGGTATGTGCTATGGTGAGTGCTGTGAAGTGTGTAAACCTGGCGATTCACAGACCTGTACCCCTGGGGATAAAAAGATATTATATGTTTATGAAAAATAAAATTAAAAAAAAAAAAAAAATAAAAAAAAGAATAAATAGCCAAAGTTTTAAAAAAAAAAAAAAAAAAAAAGAGTACATATGTATCAAGAATGGATTTTTAATTGTATTTATGTCTTCTTGATATGACCTGAGATTATCTTGTTAGTATTCTTATATGGTATCCTTATTTGCTATATTATATTAAAAGATTTTTTAGCATTAAATTATCCTTACACTTCAGGAAAAATAGACCTTTAAATGACTGGTTTAATTTGTTAATGTTTATTTAGAGTTTTGTATATAAATTAAGAATTGATTATTGTTTTTCAGAGATGCATAGAGGAGGGAAATACTGAATTAAAACTAAATTTAAAATTATCACCTCCAATTTTAAATGTTACAATTCATTTTGATGTCCAAAAATGTGATAAGGTGGTTGAACTCTGGAAAAGGCTGGTGGTAAACAGGGTATTCAATGTCTGCTTTCTTGAGAATACTATAAAACAATCTAGTTTGCTAAAGCACTACCTTCTCGGTTTCCTCTTCATTTTGCACTGTACTGTCTTAAGAACAGAGGGATTATAAAACTGAGGTTTGAAGCAGAAAACAGAGAAAATATATTCTTCGTAAAACTAAATATTTGAATATAAATGTATATGGAGAATAATTCCTTTGTGGTGAAATTTTAATGTCAAGGTGGTAGCACATGTAAAGACAGTACTCTTCCACTATAATCTACTGGTCTTTAAACTGAACTTCTGTCTCATGATGCTAAATTCAGTTGATATTTCAGTTGATATTTATTATTAAGGTTCTTGTAATATTTCTGAAAATGGATGCAATGTTACACAAAAGGCAGCCAAAGGCCTCCATTATAATCATACAAATCAATCTCAAAAGCACAGAATTTTAAAACTTTTCCATGAAATATAGAAACTTTGTTCTTCAGTGCTCCAGAAGGTAGAGCTAGATATAGAATTTATAATATAACAAAATCCATCAGAACAATGTTTCCCAAATTTGGGGGGGACGTGGGAATAAGGGAACAGGACAGTATCTGGGTATGGGTGGCCTAGCTGATGATTCCAATAAATGAGAGAAATTATAAGCTCTCCACCTAAGGCATTTTCAAGCATGTGCTAACCAACTCTCATAAATGCTAATGAAGGAATCTGTGCATTAAGTGAGAAGTACGACTAGAAGACATAAATACCTTTTTCAATTCAAGGTTCTCTTCTATAAATCCAGATAACAGGTTTCCTTTCTGGCTAAGCGATCAATTTTTAATTCTGCTTGGGCAAAATTTTTAAACAGCCAATAAAAATCAGAATTTACAGTATGAATAGTAAGGATTTAGAAAGAATTTCATAATTATAATTTTTCAAGTGGAAAGAAAAACAATCTGGCAAAACAAATTACTGGAGAAACTTGAAAACAACTGAAAATAACTTAAACGTTTTGGGATATGTAATGTTGGGCCAGTGGTAGACATGGAGGGCATTAGTATTTCAGTGAAAGCAAAAGTATTTTATTAATAACCTTCCACCTCTCCTAACAGAGTAGATTCAAATGCATTAACTTTTACTTTATAATAATCATTAATCAAAAATATTGATCTTTATAATAATAAAATAGCAGCAACACCGATTAACTTAGGCTAATTCATTTATTCTGATAAATCTTACCAGCTAAGTAGCCACACTTTACAGGTAAAGTAACTGATTCAGAGAGCCTCACTGATTATTCAAAAAATGTTTAAAGCTAACCTAGAAGGTCAAAATGTGTCCAATTATTAAAGCTATCAGGTTGTATTGAATACATAACTGTATTTTATATCTGCACTAAATCTGTCTTTAAATGACATTTATAAATTGTTTCTGTCATATAAGTTATCATTATTATTAAAATTTAAAACCTAAAGGCAGCCTTTATGAAGACTGTAGCATTTCACTACTAGAAGCTTGTCTAGTAATGAAAGGCTCAAGAAATCATCGAAAATGGAAGAACCTTTAAGGATCCTCATTCTACGTCCCTTCTGATGCTAAGTCTAAACTTACTGTGTTTTAAAAACACCAACAAAACAACAAACAAACCCCCAAGCAGTTCTGAGTATGGGACTGGCATGTTTGATTTCAAAGATCTACAGATAAAGATCACTTATTAAAATGGCAAGAAATACAAGAGATTCAATATCCTTAAATTATATGATAGAGGGTAACTGTAAACTCAAATTTGTGATTAAAACCATTAAAAGAAAATCAAGTGTCAAATTTGAGAACAGTGTTAACTGGTTTCATTGTAAAAATTATTTACACGGTAAAATTGTTTTTATCATTATTATTATAATTATCATAAAAACAAACCAAATATCTCACCCTTACAAGATCAGAGTCGTCTCTCTTGTCACTTTTTTTTCCTGGCAAAGGTGAGGACATTGTGTAATCTTCATTTTCACTGTGATCCATTTCAGAGCTATCAAGCCTTTTAATACAGACATTTATAATTATTGCAATGAAATAACCTTAAAAAATTTTTCTGTTCCCTAGCATAGCTTTACAGCTTTATGAGGAAGTTTCACTCTGTTCAAAAAAGTATCCATTTTATTCTATCATATTTAGCAACAAACCAACAAGCAACAAATCACATTTAATTTAACATAATCGGGAAACTTAAAAAAAAAAATCACAAATTTAGTTTTTTTTCCTAAGTCTTTTTAAAACCTAAATTCCATTTTGGAGTGGGCATATAAATTAAAACTTTTCTTGTTAGCAAGTTGAATTGGCCTGTATTACTACAATCTGCACCGTCCCTTATCTCTCCCATAGCCCCATTCCACTTTTTCTTCTCTGAACTTTTAATACCCTCTAATACAGTAAAGTTATTGTGTTTATTCTCTACTATCTTCTCCTGCTAGAGTGTAAGCATGGATCATTTTGTCAACTGTACTTAGCAATTTATACTAAGCACTTGTACCAGTGCCAGCCATAAAGCAGGCATTCAATAAATACTAAGTGAATTAATAGCACATGCTCTCATTTATTGGTATAAAGGCTGTCTTCTGTCCTAGGTGATCACAACCTTAAACTGGCTTTAAAAACCATTTAAACATTGTTAAATCCTAAATCTCAATCTCTGGCCCAGAAGTTACCCTGAGCTCTAGACTCACATAGCTAATTGTCCACTCACTTGAATTTCTAATAGGCATCTCAACTTTAACCAAAACAGTCATTTGGACACTCCTCTTTTCTCCATCTCCCCAGAACACACACACACACACACACACACACACACACAGCCTGTTCCCCCTCAAATTTGGCTACTACATCTCAGTAAATGGCACCACCACTAAATACAGAGGCAAAACACCTAGGGTACATCCTTAAATATTCCATTTCCATAATTATTCACATCTGACCCATCAGCAAAACTATTTGGCTCTACCATCAAAATAAATCCTAAATTTGACTATTTACCATCTTCCTCCCTCTATCCCTTCCCTGAATTACTATTAGCTGACTCCTAACTGGCTTCTCCACCTCAAGTCTAGTTACTCTATTCTCCACAACCAAGGCAATCTAATAAAAGTACAAATCAGATCACTAGGCTCCACAGCAATATCTTAGCATAGAGGGAAGAGTCAAAGACAATTCTGAGGCTCTTAGTCTAAATGACTGTGTGAATTAGATCATCTTTGATTATAACCAGGAATTCAAAAAGAAAAACCAGTAATTTAGGAAATGAGTTGGGGAAATGTTTTGGTAATGTCAAGTATGGGGCCATCCACTAGAAAACGTCCAAATGATATAGATGAAGGGTCAGGTAGGTATCAGCCACTAATATGTATTAATACAGGAATCTAAAGCAAGAACTATTTATCTAATTTTTGTTAAATTTCTAGTATTTTATATATCACTTAACAATTTATTCATTACAAGGAAATTGATAAGACATTTTAGAATGTGTCCTTTCTTGGGGCGCCTGGGTGGCTCAGTGGGTTAAGCCTCTGCCTTCGGCTCAGGTCATGATCCCAGGGTGCTGGGATCGAGCCCCGCATCAGGATCTCTGCTTAGCGGGGAGCCTGCTTCCTCCTCTCTCTCTGCCTGCCTCTCTGCCTACTTGTGATCTCTCTGTCCAATTAAAAAAAAAAAAAAAAAGAATGTGTCCTTTCTTTATTGATTGGTTAAAAACAATACAAAAGATAGCACAGTCTTTCCTAAAAACTAAGCAAAATCAATAAACAGTGATAGTTAAGCCCTGTACAAGGTTCTGCGGCTAACAAACCGTGTACGAAGCATTATACTGAAACTAGTGAAAGTGTGAATTTTCCCTTTTCCTTCTTAAAAAGAAAAATTTGTAGAGCATGATTTGAAAGTACAATTTTAAAACAATTTTTTGAACAAAAAAGTTTATACATGTAACAGGAAAAAGAAATTCAAATCAAAGAATATATAAAATAATCTCCCTCCTACACTAGATTACCATAGGATATTGTGTAGTCTTCCAAAAACTTTCTATACAATAAAAGCCAGTGTAAATACAAATCCTTTCTAAAAACTTGAAAATACTATAACACTGTTCTATTCTTTGCCTTTTTTACTCAATAATGTATTGTGGAAATAATTCATATTAGCTCATACTTCATCATTTTTAATGATTATGTATTCCATTGCACGGATATACCATAATATAACAGTTTCATGACTGCTAGACATTTAGCTTATGTCTACGAACACAGGTTCTACCAGCAAGGTAAAATATGAAAGGGTAATAAGATGGAATGCCTATCTAAAATAAGAGAGCAAATAAGTAAGAACTTGTAAATGGCTACCAATGTTAAATGGGAATGTTCAGATAAGCAATGATTTCCATGCACTGACATTAAATGTTTTGGGTTACATCATTTTAGATCTCGGTGCCTTGTTGGAATCCTTAAATGTAAAGTATGATATTTCTTAGGTACTTACCTCCCTTTTATTCTTCCAGGAGAGCTTGGATTTGAGCTGCTGCTTGCATTGCTTACAGTTTCCATTCGAGATGACTTTGTCTGAGATTGCTTGCCTGCTGATGAAAGTGGCTTATTAACAGCTCCTAGAACATTGGTTGTTTTAGGCTGAAATGAAAAATGCATATCTCTTTCTATTTGATTAAAGCCAAAAGAAATTTACATGTAAAGAACCATAAAAAAAAAATCTGTCAAAGTGTTTACATACAAATCACACACACAAATATGCCTATCCTTAAGCAATATAAAGATTATGAATTATCACTTGAATGAGTGAAAAACTATATAGATGACATAATAGTTAATGCCATCTTAGTTGTCTAGAGGAAAAGGCTTACATAGAAACTGAGGACAAATAAAATATGCAGTCAACAAAAAAAGATAATCAGACTATTCCTTTGGAAGGACCTAAGAAGATGTTTTTAACTCTTAAGACTTTTATCATGTTATTATAGGGTAAAATATTTAAGGATCAAGGTCTCCAGGGCTTTCTTATAAGCTACAAAATAAATTCATGTATCTCAGCTTGCATCTATACAGTAAATATAATTATTTCTAATTAGTAAATGGAAGAAATCTAATAATTATATTTACTAAGATATATTGATTTTCAATGAAATATAAAATAACATAGTTATGCCAATAATACTAAAATAAACTGCCACATAAAAATTAGAATGATTCTCAGCACATACTTTTCCAGGAGTGAAAAACGATTTCATTTCTGGAGGCAGGTAATTTTTGGTGTTACTGAAATTCTACAAGCAAGGGAAAAAGTTGCAGTTAGTGAATACTGAAACACTATACAAGAGGTGTTTTGAAGCCAACAATGCATACAACAGCTTTTGTTTCACAGTGCATAATACATATTTAAATAATCAGTTCAAACACAAAATTTCAGTCACTAATTTTAAATGCTGTAATAAGGGGCACCTAGGTGACTCAGTTGGTTAAGCACCTGACTCTTCATTTCAGCTCAGATCATGATCTCAGGGTCACGAATTTGAGCCCCGTGTTAGACTCTGCTCTGGACATGGAGCCTGCTTAAGATTCTCTCTCTCCCTCTGTCCCTCCCCTCCCCTAAAAATAAATAAATAAATACTGTAATAAATTTAAACTAATCTCATACCAACTCCAATATTAACAAAAACACATTTAACATCTGTTAGCGCATCAGCAAACACATGCTTCTGTAACAATACTCTCCAGAGAAGAGACCACATATACTCCTGTTGTTAATCACAACAAGGGGAATGCTTAAAAGCAGACAGTCCCTTTTAGCTACTGGGTGAGCATACATACAAGGCTGTTGTAAATCTCTATACATTGGTTAGACTTTAATTAGTATTGTACGAAAAGCCAAAATCAGTAGTGGTAGTTTCCAGACTCTCAGTCAACAGGCTTAGGTGCATTATGAATCTCTAAGAACAATTCTGGAAAACACTTATTATATCACATGCAATACCTGAGGTTTGTAAAAGTGGTTTAGGAACATTTTTGTAAACATTCCTTGGGTCTTGAAACTGTTCCAGTATGTTCTCTGCTTGTTTCTTCATACCAGTTATGAATCTCAATCAAGGCTTGTAACTTCAGACTGTGACCCTGTCAGCATTCTCCTTCCCATTTTGGATCAATGGCCAATAACAAGAGATCTACATGCTTTGATAACATTTTTGCCTGAATTCACACACCAGCATAAAACTCTGAACACAAACTCTAGATCATCTTAACTAATCTCTGAACCTTATTTGTGTCCTCTAGCTTGAGCCATATTCTTGTCTTGAACCACATTAGGAAGATTCATAGTAACTTTTCCAAGACATTAGTAGATCGCCAGCTCTTGATACCGATCCTTCCTAATCCTCCCACAACCTAATGCTGAGAATACATTTTATTACGATCTATACAAACAAAATCTACAACTACCTTGTCAGGTTGGGTGAAAAAACGAGCTGGTAGTACTGGGTCTTTAGGAGATTCCAAACTGTATGTGGTGCTTTTTGACATGATGATATTCATGGCAACATCACACACAGTGTACAGTTTCTGCAATGGTATTAAAAAAAAATTAGATACTTAAGGTAGCATCCTCGACTCTGTGAATTAGGAGTAATTCTAGAACATGCATTCAGTACAGGCATACCTCAGAGATACTGCAGATTCAGCTCTAAAGCACAATAAACTAAATGTTGTAATTAAGTCAAATGAATTTTTTGGCTTCCCAGTGCATGTAAAAGTTATGTTTACACTACACTATAGTCTACTGAGTGTGTAACAACATTATATCTAAATACAATATACAATTATAGTATAAGTAATCAAAAAATATTTTATTGCAGGGGTGCCTGGGTGACTCAGATCAACTCTTGATCTAAGCTCAGGTCTTGATCTTAGGGTCATGAGTATAAGCACTGCACAGGGCTCCGTGCTGGGCATGGAGCCTGCCCAGATAGATAGATAGATGGAGGTTTTTAGAAAATTTTATTGCTGAAAATGCTAACCATCATCTGAGCTTTCAGTGACTTGCGATCTTTTTGCTAGTACAGAGTCCTGCCTCAGTGCTGATGGCTGCTGTTGATCAGAGCGGTGGTTGCTGAACTGTGGCAATTTCTTGAAACAAGACAATAATGAAGTTTGCTGCACTGACTCTTCCTTCCGTGAATAATTTCTCAGTAGCATGTGCTGCTGTTTGATAGCATTTTACCCACAGAAGAACTTTCAAAATTAGAGTCAATCCTCTCAAACCTTACTGTGTTTTATCAACTAAATTTGTGTAACACACTAAATCCTTTGTTGTCCTTTCAACAATCTTCACAGCATCTTCACCTTCATCTCAGGAAACCACTTTCTTTGCTCATCCATCACAAGCAACTCCTAATTCATTAATGTTCTATCGTGAAATTGCAACAATTCAGGCATATCTCTAGGTTCCACTTCTAAGTTCTCTTGCTATTACTACCACATCTGCAGTTACTGCAGCCATGGAAGTCTTGAACCCCTCAAGGACATTTAGGAGGGTTGGAATCAACTTCTTTCAAACTCCACTCCATGCTGATAATTTAAATCCTTCCCATTAATCACAAATGTTCTTAGTGGATGTAGAATGGAAAATCTTTTCCAGGTTTTCAATTGACTTTTCCCAGACCTATCAGAAGAACCACAATCTATGGCAGCTATACCCTTATAAA
This sequence comes from Enhydra lutris kenyoni, assembly GCF_002288905.1. NCBI lineage: Eukaryota > Metazoa > Chordata > Mammalia > Carnivora > Mustelidae > Enhydra > Enhydra lutris. The sequence continues at coordinate 4,986,560 of NW_019154144.1, read as the reverse complement.
ATGAAGACCTGAAAGTAGAAATTACTCCTTGATCCATGGGTTGCAGAATGGATGCTGTGTTAGCAGGCATGAAAACGGCATTCGTCTCATTATATGTCTCTGTCAGAGCTTTTTGGATGAACTGGTGCATTATCAACAATGAGTAACATTTTGAAAGGAATCTTTCTTCGCAGATCTCAACTATGGGCTTAACATATTGAGTAAACCATGTTGTAAACAGATGTGCTGTTATTCAGTCTTTGTTGTTCTATGTATAGAGCACTCAGAGTGAATCCAGCATAATTCATAAGAGCCCTAGGATTGTCAGAATGGTACAAGAGCACTGGCCTCAGCTTCAAGTCACCAGCTGCATTAGCCCCTAACAAGAGAGTCAGCTTGTCCTTTGAAGCCACGCACGGACTTCTCCTCTCTAGCTATGAAAGTCCTTGATGACATCTTCCAACAGAAGGCTGTTTTATCTACGTTGAAAACCCGTTGCTAAGTGTAATCACCTTCATTAACCACCTTAGCTAGATCTACTGGGTAACCTGCTACAGCTCTTCCACCAGCACTTGCTGTTTCAGCTTGTACTTTCTGTTATGGAGCTGGCTTCTTTCCCTCAAACTTATGTTAGCTTCTGCTTTCTTCTGCGGCTTCCTCACCTCTCTGAGCCCTCACAGAATTACAGAGAGTTAGGGCTTCACTCTGGATTAGGCTGTGGTTTAAGGGAATGTTGTCACTAGTCTGATCTTCTATTCAGGCCAAACTTTCTCTGTGTCAGCAATAAGGCTGTTTTGCTTTCTTAACATTTGTGTTTTCACTGGAGTAGCACATTTAATTTCCTTCAAAAACTTTTCCTTTGCATGCACAACTTGGCTAACTATTTGGCAAGAGACCTAACTTTCAGTCTTTCTCAGTTTCTACATGATTTCCTCACCAAATTTCATCATTTCTAGCTTTTGATTTAAAGTAAGAGACACCTGACTCTTCCTTTCACTTAAACACTTAGAGGCCACTGTAGGGTTATTAATTGGCCTAATTTCCATATTATTGTGTCTCAGGGAACAGGGGCGCCTGAGAAGAGGGAGAGAGATGGGGGAACAGCTGCTGGATAGAGCAGTCAGAACACACATAACATCTGTCATTTCAGTTTGCCATCTTAGGTGGGTGCAGGTGTGGCACCCCAAAGCATTTACAATAGTTGACATCCAAGATCACTGACCTCAGTTTACATAACATAGATGGTAGCAATGATAAAGTTTGAAGTACTGCAGGAATTACCAAAATATGACACAGAGACATGAAATAAGCAAATGCTATTGGAAAATGGTACCACAAGACTTGCTCAGTGCAGGATTGCCACAAACCTTCAACTTGTAAAAACAACACAATTATCTGCAAAGCACATTAATTTAAGTTTTCAGTATAATAGTATACCTTAACCTATTATTTTCATTATTTCCTAGTAACGGCATTACTACTAATTCCACATTAGTGATTCTAGATCAGTAATTCAAATTACTAATAGAAATACTAATTATTAAATACTAACAAAAAGACTGATAATGTCTATACATACTACAGAAGTAGCATATCCACACTCGAATGCTTAAATCAACAGGGAATCACAATTATTTAAAAAGAATTACATACTTCATTCATTTTTGCATCATCTGGTCCTTGGGCATCCTTTGTTTGTTTAATATTTTCTACCATCTTTCTGATAAATGCATGACTGTTATTTTCGTTTTTAGCCATTAGTATTTCTAGAACGAACCAAAGACATCTAAAAAAAAAAAAAAAGGAGGTGGGAGAAAAAGAAATGAAGTGGAAAAAACTGGCTGTTTAATATGATACAATAATTCTAAATAAAAATGTAATAAAATCCATAAATAGAAAAAAATAAAAAGGAAAAACTAGCTATAAATCAATAGAGAAAAAAAGGTATGTCACGCATACATACCATAACTTACCAGCAATGTAGGTGTGAATTCATAAGACCCCCTTCCCAAAATTTCACTAATGTTCCCAAGGAGGCAGGTTAAAAAAGAACTTAAATGGTGGAGAGAATAAAGTGATCCTAACTCCTAGCAAGATAGGGAGGGAAGACTGCCTAAAGTAATAATTGGGTCAGGGATAAAGTGAAGCCTCAATACTCAAGACTGACTGCAATCCTGATTGAAGTTTTCAAGAAAATATAACTACTGGGGGCGCCTGGGTGGCTCAGTGGTTAAAGCCTCTGCCTTCAGCTCAGGTCATGATCTCAGGGTCCTGGGATCGAGTCCCGCATCGGGCTCTCTGCTCAACGGGGAGCCTGCCTCCTCCTCCTCTTTCTCTCTGCCTGCCTCTCTGCCTACTTGTGATCTGTCAAATTTAAAAAAAAAAAATCTTTAAAAAAAAAAAAAAAGAAAATATAACTACTCAACTTAGTAGTTAAAAGTCTTGCTAATAAGTTAGAGAAGAAAAAGTCATCGCTGACAACTACATATACTGTCTTTGCTTAGAAAGGGAAAAATTACAAGGAAGTTTCACTAGCTTACATTAATTACATATGACCCTATTCCAGAACAAACTGAAGGTGATTTATCACTTTACAGACAGAATGGGACAGGGTTTTGGCACAGAGGAGAAAAGTAAAGGGGGAAGAGAGAAATATGAAACAAGGTATCATTCTAGAAGGGGAAAAATAACCTTAGAGATCTCAGGTATAGGATAAGTTGTCCTGGAGTGGCTCTCTGACAGAATGGGGTGATGACTCATGACTATACTGGGGCAATTTAAAAATAAACCAAATGTTTAGTAAATTCCGAAGAATATTAAATGTATTTCAAAAACCAAAGTTCTCTGAGAAAGCAGGGTGCTTAGAAGATTTCATTAGTCACAATCACTCTAACACAGAACTCATTTTGGGAGAATTGCTTGTTTTTAAAAAAACAAACTGTGGCTAAAAGAAGGTAATGGCTTTTCCTTTGCCATGAGAAAGTTATCTGTAATCTGATTTTATCCTCTTGAGGCACCTCAAATATTTAACTATAAAATATTTCTATTAACTAAAAAACCACCAGTTATTTTAATATGAAGCTAAAGGCATAATAAGTTCATTTACTCAAAATCACAAAGATCATCCTTTATTATAGCAGAAAGAGGATTGGGGCCTCAAACTTAATTTAAAGAACTCTACTGGTATTATAAAGACTTCTCTAAATACCAATATATTTCCCTGTTCCACACACCCAGGCATAGATGGTTTTTTGGCCTCTCAACAATAACTGAAATAATTACAAGTGTCATAAACTTGAACTAGAGAATCACCAATGGAGTAGTAAGTGGGGAAGTTCCCTCATTACCAGCTTTGCCCATTATTAAAGGTGGATAGTTACTGCAAAGAAAAAGTGCTATGTGAATAAAGCCCACATGAAAATCTAGAGTTGCAGAAGAAAGTAGGAAAAGACAAGAACTGTAACAGAAGTTTTTAATGGACTGCATCAACAGAAAAGACATGCCAGAATGGTAGAGAAATAGAACAGTAATACAGTAATTATGCTAACTTAAGTTTTGGGAAATCACATAGGAAATGAATATGAAGGGATGGTATGAAAAAAAACAAGAGAACAAATAAGGGAAAGAACCTAAATTTCTAAGAAACTAAATAAATCTAATAAACTAATTATAACAGGGATTCCATTATTAGCAGCAAAGAGAAAAACCTTTCAGAAAACATGAAAATGGGATGAAAAAAGTCTTACTCTTTAACATCTTTAAGTTGTTCAATATCCTGTACTTTGACATAATCTGGGTCATGTGCCAAAAGATGAATTGTATATGGAACAACATATTCTGGTAGAAGAGACAGTAATTTTTCTGAAAAAGAAAAAAAAATAAATAAAAACATTCAGGTTGTTAGAAAACCAAATCTTACTCTTTCTGTCTCTGACTCTGATACCATTATTTCCTGCATCCCAAGAGTTTACCACGTGGCTAGTAGAAAAATATACTGAAATGTCCAGTGTTGAGGAACATCATAAACAGTTTATTTATTCATCCACCACATCCAATACTGAAAGGCCTACTAAATGCACCATTTGCTAAGGCTATTAAGACAAGTATTTTCAGTTTCAAATGCACATGGTAAAAACTGATCAGAAAAAACTATCCATGACTAAGAAATTAAGAAACATAAGATCCACTTTTCTTGTTATTATGAGCAACCGTATGTTTAACACTCCCTTGTTAAGCTGCTAAGCAAACATATGACACATCTTTCAATGGCACAAAAAACAGAGGATGATTGATACCATTTGATAATAACATGGATGAGATGCTATTTGATAATAACACAGATAGGATAAAGTGAGCAGGTTAAAAACAGGCACACAAGCACCTGATATTAACATCAGCTCTGGGTGAGAATGATGAAAAACGAAAGACTGTACTTTTTTAATCTCAAAGATAGTACTTAGACAATCTTTATACATATATCTGTATTTTACTGTTTTATTTAAAGTATCTCCAGTGTCAGTGCTTATTTTCCTTAGCCATTTAGTCAGTTATATAGACAATATGAGTTGATATTTAAATATCTATGCATTTATATTTTAAAAATGACCTTTTTAAAAGGAAAGCAGTTACTGAAAAATAGTAATACCTTATATTTAACAACTACTGATTAGACAAGAATAAATAACAGTAACATCAGTTTGTGTTCTATAAAACTGGAACTAGTATACTAGAAAAGTATACTTTTCATTTTCATATATGCTTACCACTAACAGCTGCATGTTGCTTCAGATACTCGCGTCTCACATTTATATTTTTTACCAGACATTGCCTAGCATGAGCTCTTCTCTCTTTTACAGGATCTTTTGCACAAAGTGCACAGATTGCCATATACTCAAGTGGAAGCCTTAATCGGGAAAGGCCTTTGTGAAGTTTCTGAGCAAACACTTGTCTTACTTGATAGCATTCATCCTGTAAAGACATAATTATTCCACAGATTATTCACATGGCAGCAAAGAGTAAGTAAAACCCCAAATACAAAATTTGAAGGGGAAAGGAGACTGAGTGTATTCACAACATTGCTTCTGCTCACAAGACTGAGATGTTGTGATATGATAATTTCAAGGCTAGAATGTTCACCCAGACCCTAATTAATAACTACCAGCTACATGTGTTAGAAAATAATGAATGTTCTTAAAGAAAGATTTCATTTATTTATCTGAGAGAGAGAGAGAAGTGAGCCCAAGCATGAGCAGGGGGAGGGGGAGAGGAAGAGGGAGAAGCAGGCTCCCCACTGAACAGGGAGGCCTCACGCAGGGCTCAATCCCAGGACCCTGGGATCATGATCTGAGCCAAAGGCAGATGCTTAACTGACTGAGCCACCCAGGCACCCTGGATGGACTTTTAAAATAGATAAAACTAGTACATATAGATCCATCCTAACTTAAGGTATTAAAAATAGTTTCAATAGTATCTCATATTAGGCTATTTCACTTACTGAGCAAGAGAAAACTCTGTCCAACTCATATATTTTAGTTTTAACACTGAAAAAACTATTCAGATTAAAATGCACAACTCTAGGGCCGCCTGGGTGGCTCAGTGGGTTAAAGCCTCTGCCTTCGGCTCAGGTTATGATCCCAGGGTCCTGGGATCGAGCCCCACATCAGGTTCTCTGCTCAGCAGGGAACCTGCTTCCTCCTCTCTCTCTGCCTGCCTCTCTGCCTACTTGTGATCTCTGTCTGTCAAATAAATAAATAAAATCTTAAAAAAAATGCACAACTCTAAAGGCAAGTGTTGCTATGTTGCTAATCAATTTCAGAAACACCAAATTACTTTCAGTTCTATAAATGAACCAACTGTTCATTATCACTGTGCCTGCCTTCCTCATACTCCCTCTCCTAAATCATCCACCTCCACTCTCCTAACAACTCCTCCTCATCTCTAACAATGGCTCCTAAATCTACAGAAATCACTGTGTAGTCTTTATCAAGCATCCAGCTCTCTGCCCTCCTGGCATTCTATGTATATCTCCAGCATCGCATTTACTATACAGTATTAAAATAATTGTTTTATAGGTCTTACCTATCACTGCTCATTCTTTAAAGACAAGAACTGTATCTTTATTCACCTTTGTGCCTCCAAACCTAGCACAATATCTGATATACCAATTATCTGTGGAATAAACTATAGGACAAAGCGCAATATGACATTTGAGTCATGTATGAGACATACAAAGACCTTCTATAGACATACAAAGACTTTCATAATTATACCTTACCCTCCACCAATCAACACAAAGTGTGGTATGTTTCATATTATTGCAATGTTATGTATACTCTTTCTACTATCTATAATGTTCATTTTGTTTTTCTTCAAAATCTAGGTCATCATTGCTTCTCGGCCTTTTGGCTAAGATCAAGTGCAAAATCTAAGTCATAACATCTTACTCTTACCTTTAAATCCTTATTTTGTGTATCTCCTTTAAACTTCAGTTTATTCTCTCTCAAATAAATAAAACCTTTTCAAAAATTATATACATATGGGGCGCCTGGGTGGCTCAGTGGGTTAAAGCCTCTGCCTTCGGCTCAGGTCATGATCCCAGGGTCCTGGGATCGAGCCCCACATCGGGCTCTCTGCTCAGCGGGGAGCCTGCTTCCTCCTCTCTCTCTGCCTGTCTCTCTACCTACTTGTGATCTCTATCTGTCAAATGAATAAATAAAAAAATCTTTTAAAAAAAAATTATATACATATAAAAAAAAATAAATAAGGGGCACCTGGGTGGCTCAGTCGGTTAAGCATCTGCCTTCAGTTTAGGTCATGATCTTGGGGTCCTGGAATCAAGCCCCTTATCTATCAGACTTTCTGCTCAGCAGGGAGTCTGCTTCTACCCTCTCCTTCTCCCCCATACTGGTGTGCGTGCTCTCTCTCAAATAAATAAATAAAACCTTTAAAAAAAAATAAATAAGCATACAAATTTCGATTTATTATACCAAATACCTTTTAGAAAGCATTCTAGCTTTCATAGAAATATTATCTATTATCTACCCTCACACTCAACAATAAAGTTAATGTTAACTCATCTTTTTGTCAGTATTAAAATTCCCATGCAGGAAAGGAATCTTCATTATCTGATTATTTACCATGAAAATGCTCAATTACTAACTGTGTATCTCAAATATATTCACGAATGAGCACATCATTCATTAAAAAAATTAATCTCCACTAACACATCCCTCCCTCCTACTCAAATACATTTCCAACCAAGACCATGTTTTTGTCACTTTCTCACAAATCATTCAGGATCTAACAACGCAAATTAATTACTGAATCATGGCAAAAGTAGCAGGATTCCAAAAAGTCATTAAAAAGAAGAGAAGAACTGTTAAATCATTTGCAAGCAACTGACACAGTAATAAAAGATGAGAAAATTGACAAGAATTATGACAAACAGGTACATCAAATAGAATCATCTGAATTAAGATTTAAAAGATGAGTTCCTATGAACTGAGGAAGTCTTCAAATGTTTGTTTTTTGCAAAGATGATTACCCTTTTAACTGTTATAAAAGTTAAATGTGAAGTACAGAATAGAGTAATACAATTTTTATAAGAAAAAATACACTCAGAAAAGTAAACACTTGATACTTTCATGGTTATGGTTATAACCAATATTTGGCTCAATATAAGGAAAAAAGGAGATGGTGTCTAATACTACACATTTTCCTCCAAGAAAAAGTTCCAATTAAAAGCTTTTATTCATTACTAACTGTGAAATTAATTTTAGTCTGCATCTTACATATATTCACTTTTAGTGGCCTTTTCTAGTAAAAATTATCCACAAAACTACTGATGGTATCTTGCAAATAATTCAGTTATTTTGGTATTGCATTGCATTATCAATAATTATATATTCTGTTCTCCTAAGAGGTTATGTTCTTGAGGGCAGTAGCCATGACTCACTCATCTCTGTATTTACAGAACCTAGAACATAAAGCACATAGTTCATGAATTGCATTCAAATTCTAAAATACTCAGCTAAATATTAAATAATATTAAGATTCATATTATTTTTATTTCTCCAGGTTTACTTTCTATTCAAATATATAACAAAGGCCTCTGAGAAACAACACTACCTCTAAAAAGTTCAACTCAAGTAAGAGAAATAAAGCACAGGTACATAAATAAAGAAAACACAAGGCATGCATGTATCAAAGGACTGCAGATAAAAATTTGTGAGGAACAAAAATGAGACCAGTTCTAAGAATCTGAGCAAGTTTTATGGAGAAGGTCGTGTTTAAGCCTTGATTCACAAAAAGGGTCAGATTGGATGTGTAGAAATGGGAGGGCGAGAAGAAAGTCAGCAAAATACAGGCACAAAATACAGGCACAAAAAAGAACAAAATTATTCAGCTTCACTGACATGAGAGTAGGTCAAGGTAGTGAGTTAAAAAAGATTTTTACCCTAAAGATACAAATGTAGTGATCCAAAGGGGCACTTGCACCCAAATGTTCATAGCAGCAATGTCCACAACAGCCAAACTATGTAAAGAGCCTAGATGTCCACCAACAGATTAATGGATAAAGATGATGTGGTCCATATATACACACACAATGGAATATTATGCAGCCATCTAAAAACCCTGAAACCTTGCCATTTGTAATGATGTGGATGGAACTAGAGGGTATTATGCTAAGTGAAGTTAGTCAATCAGAGAAAGACAATTATCATACAATCTCACTGATATGTGGAATTTGAGAAACAAGAAAGAAGATCATAGGAGAAGGGAGGAAAAAATGAAACAAGATAAAACCAGAGAGGGAGATAAACCGTTAAGAGACTCTTAATCTCAGGAAACAAACTTAGGGTTGCTGGAGAGCGGTGGGGGCGGTTAGGGATTGGGTGGCTGGGTGATGGACACTGGGGAGGGTATGTGTTGTGGTGCTGTGAATTGTGTAAGACTGATGAATCACAGACCTATACCCCTGAAAAATAATTCCCTATATATTAATAAAAAAATTTTAATGTATATTTGGGTCTACAAATTAAAAGGGCTTGAATGGCCAAGTTGTAAAATATATGCAATTTTTTCTTTTTTACAAGTATAAGGTCCTAAATATTTTTGAGTGGGGGAGTAATATGATTGGAACTATGATAGAAAAATTTTACTCACAGTGGAAAAGAAAAGTCTTACAATAGTCTAGGTCAGAGCTAATGATGATTATGGTGGTTAAGAATAGTTAAGAAGGGCGCCTAGGTGGCTCAGTGTGGTTAAAGCCTCTGCCTTCGGCTCAGGTCATGAGGCTCTCTGCTCGGCGGGGAGCCTGCTTCCTCCTCTCTCTCTGCCTACTTGTGATCTCTGTCAAATAAATTAATAAAATCTTAAAAAAAAAGAATAGTTAAGAACATATGAATGAAAAGATATAGTAAATATAGGACAGATTATCCACACTTTTGCAACAAGTTGCAAGGACAAGCAAATAGTCAAACATAACTCATGCTTTTCAATCTAAGAATGCCATTTGGATTTACTTAATGCTTAACAAGGCTCTACATCTCACTAAAGAGTAGATTTGGGAAAGATTATGAATTTAGTCTTCACATTGACAGAACATAAAAGTTTGAAATTTCTGTTTAACCTCAGATGTGGGACCAGACTCTGACTTGAAAAAAGTTAATGTTGCTAATATGGGAGTCACCTATATAGAAAATGAGATGGCCAAAAAAGAAGGTGTAAGTGGAAAATTTAGTCATGGGCAGATCCACATAGAAAACATACATTGATAGGGGCTCCTGGATGGCTCAGTTGATTGGGTGTTTGCCTTTGGCTCAGGCTCATGTCATGCTCTTGGGGTCCTGGGATCAAGCCCCATGCCAGGATGTTCCCTGCTCAGTGGGGTGCCTACTCCTCCTTCTGCCCCTCCCCTCCAATCATGCTCTCAGGCTCACTCTCACTAAAATAAATAAAATCTTTTTAAAAAGAAAGAAAACATACACTTAAAGGAAAGGAAAACAACCCAAAATGAAGTCAGAGAATTATGACAAAATTCAGGAAATAGAAACCAAGAAGAATTTCAAGAATAAAGGAGCAATGAACTCTGTCAAATAGTGCAAGAAGAACATGTATAATGAAGACGAAGACCACGGGATTTGAGGCTTTTTAACAAAGCATTTTTGAAAAACAAGAAAGGCAAAAGTCAAAAGAATAATTATTGAGGAGTGAGAGATAAGAGGGTAAGAGAGACAAAGATATGGATTACTCTCTGAGGTCTGAAGGTTTAAAAAGAAGAGATAAGGGCACCTGGGTGACTCAGCTGTTAAACAGCTGCCTTCGGCTTGGGTCATGATCCCAGGGTCCTGGGATTTAGCCCCGCTTCGGGCTCCCTGCTTAGTGGGCAGTCTGCTTCTACCTCTCCCACCCACCCCTGCTTGTGTTCCCCCTCTTGCTGTGTCTTTCTCTGTCAAATAAATAAATTAAATATTTTTAAAACTAATATAAAATAATAAAAAGAAAAAGAAGAGATAGGCAAGTGGTTTACAAGAACAACAAAATTAGGGGAAGGTTTTGTTCAGAAGAGGGTAACTGCATGTCTGAAAGTTGTAAGAATATACTAATAACTAACTTTTAACCATTAGCATATGTTCCACAGTCAACAGAATTCAAAAAAAAATCTTAAAACTTAGGGAATTTGAACTTCCTCCTTCGGAATTTGGTGACTGAGATAGTAATATATAACATGTATTATGTTAGAAAATCTCTAGAAGTTCGTAAGTGTGGATGCTTTTCACAGAGGACACTTTATAATTTGTACATACTTCTTACACACAGTAAGTTTCAAACAAAGCCCATTTCTTTCACATACTTCCACACTTCTATAAAAATTTCCACTTCAATATTGGTAGCACCAATACCCTTAGAAATACCAGACCAAGAACATGATAAGTCAACCAACTGCATGAATCATCAATTAAAAAAACAATAATTACAAAGGTTGTTTACTTCTAAGAAATCTAATATAAACTTTTTAAACAATTTTCACTCTCTCGCAAAATAAGATTATCTCTAAAATTAAAAATGAGGAAAATTAAACCAGGAAATTATGGACTCACCAAAATCTCATTTTCAAATGGCTTAGTTTAATACCTGAATTACAACACTAATACTAAAATAAATTATAAACAAGATTTGGAAGAGCTATTTTAAAGACTAAAGCACCAAAAACTGACAAAATGATTAAAAAAACAAATGATCGTTTATGTCTAGGGGTTACACATAAGCACTAATTTTTAAATAAACAGAAGGGTGGAGAGAAAAATTATAATTATCCCTGAAGTAACTGCCAAATTCTTATACATAAAACTACTTGGAAAAGAACAGGAAAATTCAGTGTAAAATGACCAAATAATGAATTAAAAACTCACACTGAAATATATTTATTATTAAGGAAGTCCTTTTTAATTTTCTCAATGATGCTAAAAACTTCCAAAGGGATACAATTCAAATATTATATTACTCTAATAAGAAATCTGTAAGACAGGAATATGAATCCACGCATATCACTGTTAATAATCTGAAAATTTAACTGGCTTGAATTATAAGAAATGCTTCTGACCTAAAATTAATCTATACCGTATCTTTATAAAACTGTAAGTTTCTGTGTATTTTTTTCTTCCATTTAAGAACTATATACATTCAAAGTCTCATTATTAACAAATATTCTAAATCTGTGAATTTGCCGACTCACTAAAATTTATTTTCAGGGTTACTGGTGAGTAAATGAGTACAGCAACAAACACATTGAATCGTCTGACCAATATCCCAGCTGAAGCTGAACAAAGCAAAGTTTTGCCTGTTATGTCAGCGCTCGTATTAGAAACAAGTGTCCTTTTCACAGTCTATCTAGTGCCACATTTTTTTGTGTTTTTGTGCATTTGTTCGTGATTTTGTTGTTTAAAAGAGCTCCCAAGCGTAGCGTTGTTCAGTGTTCCTAAAAGCAAGAAGGTTGTGATATGCCTTAGGAAGAAAATATGTTAGCAAAGCTTCATTCAGGCATGAAATACAGCTCTGTTGGTCATGAGTTCAATGTTAATGACATGACTATAATATTAAATAATTTTTCTTTAAATTATATACTGATAGACTGACAAAAATGTTGTGACCAGAGGCTAGGAGAAACCACCCCTGTATTTTCCTCATAAGCAATGGTTCAGTATTTGCTTATTCAATGATTCGGGTGACTCTGTAGAAGAGAACTACTACAAACAACAAGAATCAAATGTACTATGTTAGCAACCCAAAACTTAAACCACAGTTTTAGAACTCTGAAACATTACGCATGAATATACTTTCCAAAAGGGGACAATTCAAAACTTTTATCTCTACCATCATAGTGGACTTTTTTCTTCCTAAAAGTCAAAGATATAAAGTCACATTCTATATGGCCATCCTCCTTACATTGATAGCTAATGCGCAGAGCTGATACTGTTCTAATGTGATGATTTCATGATAACAAGGTTCTTGTGCCAGTTTCACAATAGCACTCCCAGCAGCAAGTCTCAGACGTGACATATCTGGTTTACTAAAAAATAAGCAAGAAAGAAAGTTAGTTAGATTTCTAAATGTCTGCACAAAAACATTCCCATTTGCCAAAAAAAAGGATCAAAGACAATTTAGTGATAATGACTATCCTATTATGTTTACTTAACTTTGACAGATGGTGTCTAATACTACAAAACTCTTCTCTTGAACATAGTCTATACTAAAGTCATTTTATTCCTTCATCCTACACAAAACAGCTTTTAGCCAAGCTTAGAACAAATCTATTTGTATGTTTAGTTATTGGGTCTAAAATCTTTCAGTATGGATTTTTTTGGATATGTGTTTACTTACAGATTAGGTACAAAAATGTCCTAACGTGTTAATCAAGTCAACTAAAACTAATGTTCTAAGTACAAAAGAAGAATGAAAGAAGGCATAGTGGAAAACATCACAAGTTTTAGTTCAAATTCAACTTTCCAAATATTACCAAGAAGCTTCTTTTAAATTTAAGAAAACCTCTGCTTAATGGGACACACCTCAAAGATTAGTAAACTCTTAACTAATAAAAATATCTAAACAATCCTTCCTTATATAGTGATATATTAGACAAATCCTGAAAAGGATGGAAAGTTGTAACTTCTTAACTAGGACCCCCTATGTTCTTCCACAGTAAAAGATAAAATATTCATAAAATAAGTATGTGTCTACCATATATACAGCACTGAGAGTGACATAAAAGACACATTCTTGGTTTTCTACAATCTAATGATCTAATTGGTTTAAGAATGCCCCCTTATCTTCCTAAGGATTATGTAAAAATACTGACTGAATGAATGTCAACATTTATAAGGTTCTGAAGTTACATGTGCCAGAGGTGCTATTTGGTACATCAATAGCAATATTCCAAGTAGCTATTATAAGGTAATTCACTTAACCATTATTAAAGTAAAGTCCGTTTTTCTTACTGTAGTTTATTTTCTATAAAGATAAGTAATTAAATTACATACTTACAACTAAGTTTTTGAAGACCAAGTTTTTACATAAAGACATGTTTTATTTAAAAGTGAACTGGGGGGGAAGAGCAACACAACAGAGGAGCAGGAGACCTGAATTTCATCTGGTCCCAGGAATTAAGCTAGTTAGTTATCAAACCATTCTGAACACCTACAAACTCAACAGGTGATCAAAAAAAAAGAATAGCAGCAATTCTATGAACAGAAAAGAAACAACTTTCTGGAAAGTAGGACATGTGGAGAAGTGAATCTGAGGTGATGTTTGGGAAAACAGACCAAAGAGGAGGGAGCCTCCCTCAGCCAGCTACGAGCAAGTGGTAGAGCAACAGAGCACAAAATCAGAACTTTTAGAAGTCCCCTCTGCTGAGGGACATCACTCCAGCGGTAAACTAGGGGTTGGAACCCTCGCTGGGACAGTGTGATCTCAGGATGCTCAGGGTTACAGAAGACTGGGGGGTGCCCGAGTGTGACAGAGCTCCAAAGTATCAGAGCAGGGAAGCCAGCTGCAAAGACAGAGCCGAGGAGAGGGCTCTCAGCTTGAGGATGCCATAAACCATGATCCACATCACAGCTGGGCCACTACTCTTTGAGCAGGGGCCCAAAAAGCCACAGATATGGGGATGCTCCCCTTCCTCCCCGCTGGAGAAGTGGCATGGGAGCACACCACAGGAATCTGCTAGGTTCAGAAACTCCAAATGGGGTCATATGCCAGAGATAGAAATGCTAGGTAACAGGCCAGGTGAGTACGGAGTATGGCCAGAGACCAGGGAGACAGGAGTGACTGACTGCTTTTTTCTAAGGGTGTACTGAGTTCCTGGCTCCTCCTGGGCCAGAGACTGGCAGGCCACCATTTTCATTCTCCTCCTCCAAAGCTGTAGGGAAAGCTTTCAGAGAAAAGCTACCAAGAGCAAACCAGAGCAGATTACTTAGCCTCGCCCCTGACAAGGGCAGTGCAGTTCCGCCTCAGGCAAAGACAACTGAGAATCACTGCAACAGCTCCCTCCCTTAGAAGACCAGTAAGAACTCCAGCCAAGACCAAGTATACCAACTTCAATGCTAGGGGAACACAGCACATAGAATTCATGACTTCTCCCCATGATTCCTTAGTCTTTCAAAGTTAATTTTTTTAATTTTATTTTTTTTCTGTGTTTCTTTTTTTTTTTTAATTTTTCTTCTTTCTTTTTCAACCAACATCTTATCTTACCAATTCCCTTTTTAAAAAACTTTTCTAATTTTCATTTTTACACTCATATTCTATCCCTTCATTGTATTTAACCCTATTTTTGTATACATATAAGTTTCTCTTTCTTTAGAATTTTGGTATACAGTTTCTTCTCTAGTGTATGGCTTGGTTCTATTATCTTACCTGATCACATTCTCTAATTTTTTTTCTTATTTCTTTTTTAATTTTTCTTTCTTCTTTCAACCAACTTATCTTATCAATTCCTTTTCTAAAATCTTTTTTAACTTTCATTTTTACAATCATATTCCATCCCTTCATCGTATTTACCCATAATTTTGTACATATATAAGTTTTTCTTTAAAATTTTGGGAGACAGTTTCTTCTAACAGACCAAAATACACCCAAAATCTAGTGTGTGGCTCTGTTCTATTCACCAGCCTAATAATATTCTTTTTTTTTTTTTCTTTTCCCCCCAGTTTCAGGTCTCTTCTGATTTATTTAATATATATTTTTTCTGGGGTCGTTGTTACCCTTTGAACATTTTGTTCTCTCATTCATCTATTCTTCTCCGGACAAAACAAAACAGAAAAACTCACTTTAAAAAAAAAAAAAAAAAAAAAAAAGGAACAAGAGACACTACTGAGTGCCAGGGACGTAATCAACATGAACATTAGTAAGATGTCAGAACTAGAATTCAGAATGACGATGATAAAGAAAAGCCCAAGCTGGGCATGAGAAAAGCATAGAAAATACTAGAGATTTCTTCTTTCTGGAGAAATAAAATCTAACCAAGTCGAAATTTAAAAGGCTATTAATGAGACGCAATCAAAAATGGAGGCTGTAACTGCTAGGATAAATTCTCTTCTGAGAGAATTAGTGATATAGAAGAACAAATGATGGAGAATAAAGAAGCTGAGAAAAAGAGATAAAAAACTACTGGATCATGAGGGAAGAATTTGAGAGACAAGTGATACCATAAGATGAAACAGTATTAGAATAATTGGGATCCCAAAAGAAGAAGAAAGAGAGAGGGGAAGAAGGTATATTGGAACAAATTACAGTGGAAAACTTCCCTAACTTGGGGAAGGAAACAGGCATCAAAATCCAGAAGGCACAGAAAACCCCTCCTCAAAATCAATAAAAATAGGTCAACACCCTGATATCTAATAGTAAAACTTACAAATCTCAGAGACAAAGAGAAAATCCTGAAAGCGGCTTAAGACAAGAGGTCTGTAACCTACAACGGTAGAAACATTATATTGGCAGCAGACCTATCCACAGAGAGTTGGCAGGCCAGAAAGAACTGGGATGATATATTCAGGGTACTAAACGAGAAACACATGCAGCCAAGAATACTACATCCAGCTGGGCTGTCACTGAAAATAGAAGGAGAGAAAGAAAGCTTCCAGGACAAACAAAAACTAAAAGAATCAGCAATCACCAAACCAGCCTACAACAAATACTGAAAGGGGTCCTCTAAGCAAAGAGAGAGCCAAAAGGTAACATAGACCAGGAAGGAACAGAGACAGTATACAACAATAGTCTCTACATAGTGCATACATACATAGTACAACACAATGGCACTAAAATCATATCTTTCAATAGTTACTCTGAATGTAGATGGGCTAAATGTCCCAATTAAAAGATATAGGGTATAAGATTGGATAAAAAACAAGACCCATTGTTATGCTATTTCAAGAGATTCATTTGAGACCCAAAGATATCTCCAGACTTAAAGTGAGGGGGTGGAAAACCATTTACCAAGCTAATGACATCAAAGAAAGCCGGGGTGGCATTCCCTTTATCAGACAAATTAGATTTTAAGCCAAAGACTAAATAAGAGATGAGGAAGGACACTATATATTTTAAAAGGGTCTATCCAACAGAAGATCTAACAATTGTAAATATTTATGCCCATAACATGGGAGCAGCCAACTATATAAACCAATTAATAACATAATCAAAGAAACACACTGACAATAATGCAATAACAGTAGGGAACATTAACACCCCCCTCATTGAAATGGACAGATCATCTAAGCAAAAGATCAACAAGGAAATAGGGGCTTTAAACGAAACACTGGACCAGACGAGCATCACAGATATTCAGAACACTCCATCCCAAAGCAACAGAATACACATTCTTCTCTAGTGCACATGGAACATTCTCCAGAATAGATCATATCCTAGGTCACGAATCAGGTCTCAACAGGTACCAAAAGACTGGGATCATTCCCTGCATATTTTCAGACCACAATGCTTTGAAACTAGAACTCAATCACAAGAAGAAGCTGGAGGGGCGCCTGGGTGGCTCAGTGGGTTAAGCCTCTGCCTTCAGCTCAGGTCATGATTTCAGGGTCCTGGGATCAAGTCCTGCATCAGGCTCTCTGCTCAGTGGGGAGCCTGCTTCCCTCCCCCCGCCCCCCGCCTGTCTGCCTACTTGTGATCTCTCTTTGTAAAATAAATAAATTCTTTAAAAAAAAAAGAAGGAGAAGAAGAAGCTGGGAAGAACTCAAATACATGGAGGCTAAAGAGCAACCAGGTTGACCTGGTTGAATGGGTAAACCAGGAAATTAAAGAAAAATTTAAAAAATTCATGGAAACAAATAAAATTGAAAACACATCTGTTCGAAATCTTTGGGATGCAGCAAAGGTTGTCCTGAGAGGAAAGTATATAGCAATACAAGCCTTTCTCAAGAAACAAGAAAGATGTCAAATACACAACCTAACCCTACACCTAAAGGACCTGGAGAAAGAACAGCAAAGAAAGCCTAAATCCAGCAGGCGAAGAGAAATAGTAAAGATCAGAGCAGAAACCAATGAAACAGAAACCAAAATAACAGTAAAACAGATCAATGAAAGCAGGAGCTGGTTCTTTGAAAGAATTAGTAAGATTGATAAACCCCTAGCCAGACTTAACAAAATATTAAGAGAAAGGACCCAAATTAATAAAATCATGAATGGAAGAGGAGAGATCACAACCACCACCAAAGAAAATACAATTATAAGAACATATTATGAGCAACTATATGCCAACAAATTAGACAATCTGGAAGAAATGGAAGCATTCCTAGATACATACAAACTACCAAAAGTGAACCAGGAAATAAAAGGAAACCTGAACAGACCCATAACCAGCAAGGACAATGAAGCAGGAATCAAATATCTCCCAACAAACAAGCCAGATGGCTTCCCAGGGGAATTCTACTAACATTTAAAGAATTAATATAGATTCTTCTGAAACTGTTACCAAAAACAGAAATAGAAGGAAACCTTCCAAACTCATTTTATGAGGCCAACATTACCTTGATCCCAAAACCAGACAAAGGACCCACCAAAAAGGAAAATTACAGACCAATATCCCTACCCTAATGAACATGGATGCAAAAATTCTCACCAAAATACTAGCCAAAAGGTTCCAACAGTACGTTAAAAGGATTATTCACATGACCAATGGAGATTTATTGCTGAGCTGCAAGGTTGGTTCAACATCAACAAATCAATGTGATACAATACATTAACAAAAGAAAGAACAAGAACCATATGATACGCTCAACAGATGCAGAAAAAGCATTTGACAAAATACAGCATCCTTTCTTGATTAAAACTCTTCACAGTATAGGGATAGTGCATATATACCTTAATATCATCAAAGCCATTCATGAAAAATCCACAGTGAATAGCATTCTCAATAGGGAAAAACTGAGAGCTCTTCCCCTAAGGTCAAGAACATGGCAGGGCTGTCCACTATCACCACTGATATTCAACATACTACTAGAAGTCCTAGCCTTAGCAATCAGACAACAGTGAATTATTGGGACTTTATCAAGATCAAAAGCTTTTGCATAGCAAAGGAAACAGTCAACAAATCCAAAAGACAGCCAACAGAATGGGAGAAGATATCTGCAAATGACACACCAGATAAAGAGCTAATATTTCAGATCTATAAGAACTTATCAAACTCAACACCCAAAGAACAAATAATCCAATCAAGAAATAGGAAGACATGAACAGACATTTCTGCAAAGAAGACATCCAAATGGCCAACAGACACATGAAAAACTGCTCAACATTACTCGGCATTAGGGAAATATAAATCAAAACCTCAATGAGATAATGCCTCCCACCAGTCAGAATGGCTAAAATTAACAAGTCAGGAAACGACAGATGTTGGCGAGGATGTGGAGAAAGGGGAACCCTCCTACACTATTGGTGGGAATGCAAGCTGGTATTGTCACTTTGGAAAACAGCATCGAGGTTCCTCAAAAAGTTGAAAATAGAGCTACCCTATGACCCAGCAATCACACTACTGGGTATTTACCCTAAAGATACAAAGGTAGCAAACCAAAGGGGCACATGCCCCCAACTGTTTAGAGCAGCAATATCCACATAGCTAAACTATGGAAAGAGCCCTGATGTCCATCAACAGATGAATGCAAAAAGAAGATGTGATACACACACACACACACACACACACACACACACACACACACACGAATATTACGCAGCCGTCAAAAAATGAAATCTTGCCATCTGCAACAAGAAGGACAGAAATAGAGGGTATTATGCTAAAGCAAAATTAAGTCAATCAGAGAAAGACAATTATCACATGATCTCACTTATATGAGGAATATGAGAAATAAGGCAGAAGATCACAAAGGAAGAGAGGAAAAAAATGAAACAAGACAAAACCAGAGAGGGAGACAAACCATAAGAGACTCAATCTCAGGAAAAAAAGAGAGGGTTTCTGAAGTGGAGGAGGGTAGGGAGGTGGGTGGCTGGGTGATGGACACTAAAGTGTATGAGCTAGTGAATTGTGTAAGACTGATGAATCACAGACCTGCACCCCTAAAACAAGTAATATAATACATTATATGTTAATAAAAAAATTAATTAAAAATAAAAAATAAAAGTGAAGTAATATAATTCACATGTATTTGTAGAATTCAAATACACATTTGATTTCATTAAAGAGTAACATGAATAAAAACAGGTGAGATTAGATCTAAATAAGCACATAAATAATGACTAATTCAATTATCATAACAGCTAGACAAGATAAGTATAATCATTATCTCTATTTTATAAACAAAGAAACTGAGACATAAGGAGGTTAAAGTGATTTGCTGGTATATGGTAGTGTCAGGATTTGAATCCAGGCTCCAGGGTCCATTTTTTCAATCACCATACTAAACTACCTTTTTCAAACAAAACAAAGTACATGTGTTTATATAATTTACATCTAGTACACATTTACATCTAGTACAAATTTTACATCTAGTACATTTGCAAGTATTTATACTTCTGGAAATAGATTCAGTAAGTAGCCTTCTACCTAGTGTGTTCTTTTTCCTTCAGACATTAAGAAGAATGCAAAATATCAGTTACTGATAAATTACTAACCACTTTCCTATTAGATATTTTAAAAAGTAAATATCTATTGTTTAAAATATTTACAATATATAGCAATACTCTGCCTCTGATATATGACTGCCATTTTGAAATAACCACTGTACAAAAGCATATTACAATAAAAATATATGCACACATACATAGGAATACTACTTTTGTATTTTACATTTTATACTTTTTTAATTATGTAAATTAGCCAACATACAGCACTTCATTAGTTTTTGATGTAGTGTTCAACTAATTACTTTCTTAAAAAGAAACTGTACCATTAGAAATTACACCAGATACTAAAATATTACACAAGAACTTTGAAATAATAATTACATACCTAATTTTCCCCTGTTCTGTCAAGTCTCCATCACTATGCAATATTGTAGTTAGCAATCTTAAGGTAGATGTTCCTGATTTACTGTGATTATTTTTCATTCCAAGAAGCCATCGAACCATCATTTTAATAGCCTGAATCTATTTAAAAGACAAATTGACAAATACAACATTACTACATTTTAAAGAAATTCTGTATCCACCTTAAATAAAATGAAATGGTTTTAACGGATGCTTTTTAAGAAAAGTAAAGGAAAAAAGAGTCATTCTCTTCTTTATATATCAAGATAACGGAATGTCTTTAAGATGTTTTACCCTCCCACCCAGGCAATTGACAAATGAATGATTTAACTAAAGACTGGTTCTTTTTGATTTTTTAATGTTTCCCCACCATAATTTCTGTTCTTTAGAACCCACAGTAAAATGTTAACTTCCCTAGTCAGAAAACTTAACTTCCCAACTGCAAATTATATCCCATTTTTGTGCTACATTTTATAATTATGAAGTACTTAAAATTAAGTACTTTAAACCCTGTTATTGCCTCTAATGTTTCTAACAACTCTTTTTGATGGGGTGCATATCACCTCTTTTTCACATATTATCTTAGCTTTCAACAGATCTATGTCTTAGCAGCTGAGTGGGTCTTGAACAGTGGCATGTGGCAGACACTCTTCAGATCCCTTTTCTGGGCCATTTATTAAGCATAAGCTTAACTGCAGGAAGCCTGCCTTCTAGTCCAGAGTTGCTTGACCTACACAAAACTGCTGCTTGACACCAATGCTGAGAAAACAGGTTTATACTGGAACTCAGAAGTATCAAGCATCATTCCATCAGCTACTCTATAAGGTCTGCAGAAACAGTATTAGCATCTGAAACCGGAATAACATAACAAAGTAGTTCCTAATATAAAATATAAACCAGTACACGCATATATACATGTCTGGATTTATAAGAAACTACAATGAGAAAAACAGTATTTAACATATTTGTTCCCGGCCTACACACCTTGGACAGTGGACTGAGATGAGGTCTACATGACAGACTATAGATCATTTTAGTAAATCAATACTCTCTACACTAGTGATAAGTAGTTTTTATCTATTACTTCGAATTCAAGGACTAACAGGTTGAACTTTTTTAAAAATCAAAACAAAAGTTTTATCAAATCCCACGGAAAAGATAGTCTTAAAACCTGGACGATCATTTTTACTTAACAGGAGAATGTACACAAGAGAACGGGCAATGTCTTTCACCCTAAAAGGTTGATAACTAAGAAGCAGCAACTGGGGGCAGTTTCAAGCACTTTTTTTTTTTTCCCAAATCAGATTATGTGCAGCTGCCCATAGGGCCTCAGGTTTCTCATTATTGCCTTACACTCTCAGAGCACTTGGGATGATGTCATACAATAAATATAAAAACTTGGGTGATTTTAACAGCCATATCTTTACAACAGGAATAAAAATTTTAACACTTTAATGATAATACAATCTGGTGGATATATTGATGTATTAAATAGAACTATGCATATCACTCACTTTGACCATTGTCTCAGGAGAAACTTCTTCATCTGGAACCCAAAGTTTAGTTGTCTTTTTTCCTGGGAGCTAAACAAAAATGAAGGACTTTAAAAAATATATTAGAATTTTCATGTTTAATTAATATTTAGTGAATGAATGAAATCTTTACCTTCTACAGTGACAGTCATTACAGATCACTAAAATACCTCATCTACTTTACAAAAAGGTTGAAAGACTTATCTTCACTAGTACCCACATAAAGCACTTACACATCCATCTGCAATTGGTTCTTTCCAGGTGTGAGGTAGGACTGACTTTATCTTACATATACTTCCTTACTTAGCCTTTGAGACTAATGATTCAATTATTTAAGGTGGCTGGCAAGGAGCAACAAAAAAATCAATACAGCAAAAAAGCGTAGTTCTTAAACAAGGGAAAGGGTATATACAAAAAATCATGAGCAGAAGAAAAATTAGAAAGGTTTGCAGTTGACTGTAAGAAAACAAGATGCATTAGTATCTTTGTACATAAATCCCACCAAAATGGCAACACACACACACACAAACACACACACACAGCAGGGCTGGAAAACAAAAAGTATCAAAAAGAAGGCCAGAACCTTTAGAATAATTTTAAAAATGCAAAATATACAGTAAAAATATTAACAAGGCTAGATTCACATCTCCATAAAAAGCAGAGAATGGAAACATTTCCCCAAAAAGTTAGATTTTTTTTTTTCCACAATCACAGCATAATCCTGAGATGATAGAATGCAGGTATTTCAAGATGTGCATTTGCAGTGATAGCCAGGAAATTAAAGCAAGGTGACAAAAGAGCCGAGCTCAATCCTGGAACACTGGAGATCTAGTGTACCGCCAGCTGACACGAGTGACTTCCAAAAGCAGCCTGGGAAACAAATCAAATAGCAGCTCAGGTAACCTTCTGGCAACAGGATAGGTAGCCCCAACATCCAGAAGGCAAACTCATCAAACACATAGAGTTTAGGATGCATTTACATTGAGAAGCGCCTTTGAAGTAAAAAGTGGAAATAATGAAAAAACAATCACATTAGAAACGTTCTGATGAAATTTCTGAACTAAGAATATTAAAAAGATCCTCAAAGATTCTATAGGGGAACCTTCCAAATAAGAAGCAAGAATCAGGTCAACTTCAGATTTCTCAGCTACTAGACATGATGCCAAAAAACAATAATCCAGCAGCCAAGTACCCTGAAATACAGGATTCTAGTACTCAAGAATAAGGGAAAAAAATATTTTTAGCAAGCTAGGACAGAGAGAAAGTTTCCAAATTATAAGCCATTTTGAAAGAATTATTCAAAGATATACTCCACTAAAATATTTAATTCATAAGAAAAAATTCAAATAGCATATATTATTACAAAATAGAAAGTTATTATAATTAAAACCAACAGACTATCAGATGGTTCAAAGATAATAATATAAAACCAAAACAGATGCAACAAAACCAATGACAGAGAAAATCTAAAAATAATAGGATGAAACAATATACTAGTCAAGATAATAAAAAACATGAAATGGGCTATGGATTTAATTGGGATACTGGTATAAACAGGATATTGAAGTTTTTCTTTTAAATCTTATTCCACAGTAAGTTATAAAATTAATGAACATTTGGACAACCAGCAGAATAGTACCAAAATAAATCAAAACAAAAGTGACTTAAAAAAAATAAAAGAGTAGAGACTGAAAACTTTGCCACCACAGAAGATTTAAATATACCACTTTTTAAAAAAACTGGTAGATGAAATTGAAATGAAAAATAATAAGCAGAGGAAGCACATATAGAAATATAAGGAAATTAATATATAGATAAAACATTCAAGAATTAGAAAATAATCAAAACCGGAATTCTTTAAAAAAAAGAAAAGATTTATTTTGGAGTAAGAGAGCAAACATGCATGCAGCTGTGGGAGGCACGGGGAGAAGGAGATGGAGAGAGAATCTCAAGCAGACTGACACCCTGAGCACAGCTTGATGTGGGGCTCAATCCCACAACCTTGAGATCATGACCTGAGCAGAAACCAAGAGTTGGAAACTCAACCAACTGCATCACCCTGTTTTGAAAGAAGATGAAAACTATAAAATAATTCTCCAAATCAACCACAAACATAAAATGCAATTAAAAAAATCAAAGTACCTAACAAAGTTGTACAAGAAAAATTTTTCGAATTTTCTTTACAAAGAAAATTGCAAAACTTTAATGAAAGACATCTTGTAGATGAGCAAACAAAGCAATGGTAAAGAATAGATGCTATACACCCTATGACAGGTAACAATAAGAGGATTGAAAGAAAGAAAGGTTACACAAGAACTTTTGATGGGAAATTTGGTTGTCCTATGGAAGTAAAAAGAAATGAAATCCTTAAGACACAGCACGCAAACAAATCAATTCCAGATGGATTAAATTTTTTAAGTGTGAAAAGAAAATCTCAAGACTTTCAGACCATATGGGAGACTATTTTTATGACACTAGAGTAGGGAAGGATTTCTTAAGGATGTAAAAAGCACTAACTACAGAAGAATGATAAATTTAGCTATATTAAAATTAATAATTTTTGTTCAAAGGACACCATAAATGAAAAGGACACACCATAAATGAGAGTTTATGCATTTTTATGAAGCTATTGCAACATATACCTGAAAAAGTATTAATGTGTATAAAGATTACCTATGAAAAAAAGACAAAAAGCCTGGGGAAAAAAGGCAAAAGGCCTCAAAAGAAATTTCAGAAAGAGGCAACATGAATGGTGATGAGACATAAAAACTTAATTAGTAACCAGGGAGATGCAAATTAAGACCATAATGAGACACTATTTTCCAACTTTTAGATGGGCAAAAATTAAAAGATCTGACACTAATGGGTACAATATACTGTTAATAAAAAATAAGTTTTAACAATGATTTTGAAAAGTAATTTGGGAATAAAATGGAAAAGTTAAATGTGTGTACACACTGTTACTCATCATTTTCACTTGTATAAATATAACCTAGAGAAATTCTTGCTCATATGCATCATGCAGCCTCTCTAAGAACCTTCACAGGAACACTGCTCCGAAGAGTAAAGAAATGGAAATATTTCAAATGTGCACTAAGAGAATAAATATAAGAAATTTCACACAGTGTTAATATAATACACAGTAATGAATCACATACAGCTAGATGCAGTAACAAGGGAAGGTTATTCAAAGAAACAAACGTGTAATGATAAAGGCAAGTCAGCCAAGAATATATATGGTATAACTCATAAACCTCAAGAATAAGCAAAACTAAACCAAGTATGTTATTCAGAGACATACACGTGCCAAAGTGGTGTTTTGTTCTTGTTAGGGAATAGTAAGCCCCAATTCAATACAGCAGTTACCTGGGGCAGAGAAGAAACAAAAAGAAAAGTCTAGAGAGTAATAAACCAGGAACGAACAGTACACAAACGTTCACTGTATTATTATAAAACAATTACACAAATGTTAAATATATATTCCTTTGTACATATCAAATATAACATTAAAATAAGACAAATTAATGGGTTAATATTGGTGAAAGTTCTGTTCTGACAAGAGCCGATTAGGTTTTTTTTTAACCTACCTTCCATGGAATAAATGGAAATGCTGGATAAAAGATCTTTTTAAAAATCAGTCTGAAGGTGATAAAAGAGCTACCAAAGCAGTGAGAATTTGCCGGGCAAAGTTTCAAAGGGGGAGTGAAATCAAGATTTGAGTCTGGCCCTAGGACTGCTTTTCTCATACAAATGATAACTGATTCTGAAAGTGAAAGAGACTTAACAGGTTGAACAACATCTGCATCACTGTCACAGAGCAGGAAGGAAAAAAATTGGAAATCTGGGTCCAATAAAGAACAGAGTCCCTGTTAAATACCTCAGAGTTCTGGGTGGCTCCCTAATAGATATACCCTACACATAAAGGTAACCAGAAAAAGAATTAGCCTGTCAAAAACTGAAGCCCAGTTTCCAGTTAGTGCACTCTTGCCTGGACCAAACTGATCTGACAATAGCTCAACTACCAGTCAGAAGGAAAGTTAAGTCACCTCCAGAAGAATTACAAAATCATTCACGGCCTCAAATTATCTGAACACTTTTCACAGGCAAAGTCTACCATGCAATCAAAGTAACATGCATGTAAGAAAAGATGTGACCAAAAAATAAGAGAAAAAAAAAAACAAGACAAAGAGCCACAGGAGGTCTAGAAAGTAAGGCTGATATAAACTTCAACATAATTAAAGAAGTTCAACAATTCAATGGCAAGACAGAGAATTCTGGCAGGGAATTAAAAGCTATATTAAAAACTAAAAAGGAATTATAACATTGAAATATAAAATAAGTGCAATTAAGAATTCAGTGCATGGGTTTAACATAGGATTAGACAAATCCATAGAGTGAATTAGTAAACTCAAATGCAGGTCAGAAGAAAACAAAATGATACATGAATAGGGGGAAAGTACATAAAGGTGTCAAACAGCTGGATCACTGCAAAAGAAATTGTATGTTTTTAAGTGTATAGTTAGAATTGCAGTAAGAGAGGAAAGAGAATATGATACAAAAATTATTCAGAACTTTTACAAGACTTCAAAGCTATACATTCAAGAAGAGCTACAAGCCCCAAGTAGGATAAATACAAAGAAAAGCACACCCAGACACATCATCGTGAAACTGGGACCAATGCAAAACAGAAAAGATTAAAAGCATTCAAAGCAAAAGGAAAACCTTCAAAGGAACTCAGACTGTCAGACAATTTCAAGAGAAAAGGTAAGGAAATGGAAGATAATGGTACAATATTTTTAAATTACTGAGGGAGGAAATATACCAGGCTAGAATTCTAAACCTGAAGAAAATATCCTTTAAAAAATGAAGGCAAAAACAAGACATTTTTCAGGCAAATAAAAACTGAGAGACTGCATCAGCATTAATCCACACTAAAAGAAATACTTCTTTTAATTCTTCAAGTATAAAGAAAATCATCACATAGACAAAAAGAAATGAAAAAATAAGAGAAATGGAAAAGATATTGGTAAGTCTAAATAAACATTAACTGTAGAAAATATAATAGTGATGGTCCTGTGTAAACAAAAGCACAAAAAGCATCAGGAAATAAAGGGAATTAACATATGCTCAGGTTCCTAAAATACTGAACCTGCTGTCCTGAAAGTTTAAAACAGACTAATCGATACTGGCCTTCAGAACTCAAGGGAGAATGCTGTATCCTCTAGGACAACTACTAAAAGAATAGGAAAATGTAAAAACCAAGTCACTAAAGGAAGAAATGGAATAAAAGTATTTAATCAAAAACAAGGAAAGAGGGGTGCCTGGGTGGCTCAGTGGGTTAAGCCTCTGCCTTTGGCTCGGGTCATGATCTTGGGGTCCTGGGATCAAGCCCTGCATCCGGCTCTCTGCTCAGCCTCTGCCTGCCTCTCTGCCTACTTGTGATCTTTCTCTGTCAAATAAATAAATAAAATCTTAAAAAAAAAAAAAAAAAAAAACAAGGAAAGAAAGAAGAATAAAATGCATACAGAACTGATAGAACAAACTGAAAATAAAAACCAGATAGTGAATTAACTCAAATCACTATTTACATTACATGTAAACAGACTATTATAAATAAAAGACAAAGTTGAAAGAATGTATGCCAGAACTACGTTGAGTGCAGTGTCATATATATGCCATTTAGATGAAGTTTTCAAGTCCTCTATTGGGTACTATTAGTCCATCCACCCCTCTAAGACTGAGAAGAAGACAAAAATGTCCACTATCACCACTTCTATTGTTTTGAAGGCCCTGGCCAAAGCATGAGGAAGAAAAAAAAATAAAAGGCACTAAGAATGGAAAAAAAAAAAAAAGCTGGCTTTATGAACAAATGACATGACTATGAAAAAGAGAGAAAATCCCCCAAATGCAGAAACTAACTAGTAGAATTAAAAACTGCCTTTAACAAAATTCTAGGATAAAAGTCAATATAAAAATGAAATGACTTCATATCTACATGCCAACAAAATGCAGTTAGAGAAAATAAGTATAAAAATCTTATTATTTATAATAGCATCGAGCAACATAATATACCTAGGAACATATTTAAGAAAGCTAAGACATCTATACAGAAACTTAGAAACATTACCCAGGGAAATCAAAGACTAAGACATATATAATCTTCAAGAAACAGAAAGCTCAGGATTGTAATACCATGTTCACAGAGTGAAAGGCAGTATTATAATGATGATTTATAATTCATTATAAATAATGAATAAATATATATATTATATTTACATAAATATATATATTATATATATTTTATATATGTAAATACATTTATATATAAAAATAATTTATAATTATGATTTATAATTCATTATAATTATATAATGATTTATAATTCATTACCAGCCCTATCAAAATTCCAGCCAGGTATGTATAGTATGCTGGGTTAGAGTGGTATAGGGAGAAGTGACAAGCTGATTCTAAAATGCAGACAGGGGATGCCTGGGTGGCTCAGTCTGTTAAGCGGCTGCCTTTGGCTCGGGTCATGATCCCAGCATCCTGGAATCAAGTCCCAAATCGGGCTCCTTGCTCAGTGGGGAACCTGCTTCTCCCTCTGCCTCTGCTTGCCACTCTGCTTGCCTGTACTCCCTCTCTCTGACAAATAAATAAATAAAAATCTAAAATGCAGACAGAAACGAAACAAAATAAAACAATTTAGATAGAAATGCAAAAAGCTAACAATAGCCAAAATAATCCTGAAAAAGATGATGATGACGAAGCAGCAGTGATAGCAGCAACAGCAGCAGTTGTCATTGAAGGCATCTATAACGCTTAAGCTACTAGATATCAAAACCTGTCAAAGAACTCTTGAGAAAGAACAACAAAGCCGGACATATCAGATTCCCAGATTTTGAACTATACTACAAAACTACAGTTATCAAAACAGTATGGTACTGGCATGAAAACAGATATAGAGATCAACAGAATGGAAAAGGGAGCTCATATATAAACCCATATACATGTGGCCAATTCATCTATGACACAGGAGGCAAGAATATACAATGGGGAAAGGACAGTCTCTTCAATAAAGAGTATTGGGAAAATTGGACAGCTACATGCAAAAGAATGAAACTGGACCACAATCTTACACCACACACAAAAACAAATTCAAAAGGGAAAAAGATTTGGATATAAGACCTGAAATCATAAAACTTCTAGAAAACACAAGTCTTTGACATCAGTCTTAGCAATGTTTTTGGAAAGGTCTCCCCAGGCAAGGGCAACCAACACTAAAATAAACAAATGGACTATTATCAAACAAAAAATCTTTTCCACAGCAAAGGAATCAACAAAAAGAAAAGGCAACATACTGAATGGGAGAAGATATTCGCAAATCATACATCAGATAAGGGGTTAATATCCAAAATATATAAAGAATTTACACAATTTGATAGCAAAAAACACAACTCAATTAAATAATGGGCAGAGGGGGTGGCCTGGGTGGCTCAGTCAGTTAAGTGTCTGCCTTGGCTTCAGGTCATGATCCCGGAGTCCCAGGAGAGAATCCCACATTGGGCTC
This sequence comes from Enhydra lutris kenyoni, assembly GCF_002288905.1. Classification (NCBI taxonomy): domain Eukaryota; kingdom Metazoa; phylum Chordata; class Mammalia; order Carnivora; family Mustelidae; genus Enhydra; species Enhydra lutris. The sequence goes on along the minus strand of NW_019154144.1, from coordinate 4,956,998 downwards.
TCTGCTCAATGGGGAGTCTGTTTCTCCCTCTGACCCTTCCCCCTCTTGCACTTTCTCTCTCACTCTCTCTCAAATAAATAAAATCTTTTTAAAAAAATGTTTAAAAAAATAAATAATGGGCAGAGGGCTTGAATAAACAATTTTTCCAAAGAAGACATACAGATGGCCTACAGGCACATGAGAAGACGCTCAACATCACTAATCGTCAATGAAATGCAAATCAAAACCACAATGAGCTATAACCTCACACCTATCAGACTGACCAGTATCAAAGATACATGGAATAGACTGGTAGGTGCCAGAGGCAGGGGTAGGTGGGCAAGATGGCTGAATAGGGACAAAGGTACAAAATTCCAGTCATAAAATAAAAAGTCATGGAATGTAATGTATAGCATGGTGACTACAGTCATTGCGTATTGGTAAGTTGACAAGAGAGTAAATCCTTAAATTAGATTTTCCACAGGGGGAAAAAAAAATTTATAACTGTGTGGGGATGGATAGTTATTGTGGTGATCACTTCACAATATATAAAATAATGAATCATTATATTATACACATCAAACTAATATAACGTTATGGCTCAGTCAGTCAGGCATCTGCCTTCAGCTTGGGTGGTGATCCCAAGATCCTAGGATTGAGTCCCACATGGGGCTCCTTGCTCTGTGGGGAGTCTGCTTCTCCCTCTGCCTGCCGTTTCCCCTGCTTGTGCACTCTCTCTCTCTCTGCGACAAGTAAATGAATAAAATATTTTTTAAAATGTTATATGTCAATTATATCTCAATAAAATAGATTAAAAGACAACTTAAAAAACAACCTACAGAATGGAAGAAAATATATGCAAACCATGTATCTGACAAGAGACTTGTATCCAGAATACATAAAGAACTATTACCACTCAACAAAAATACAACCGTAAAAAATGAGCAAAGGACTTGTATAGTCTTTGCTCCAGAAAGATATAAAAATGGCTAATAAGTACATCAAAGAATGCTCAGCATCATTAGAGAAATGCAAATCAAAACCACAATGAGATATCATTTCATGCTCGCTAGAACAGCTATAATCAAATTAACAGAAAATAAATTGGCGAGGATGAGGTGAAATTAGAACTTTCATACACTGCTGGTAGGAAGGTAAAATGGTATAGCCTCTGTGGAACAATCTGTCAGTTCCTCAAAAAGTTAAACATAGAATTACCATATAATCCAGCAAAGATATATACCTAGGATTATACCTAAAGAACTAAACACAGGTATTCAAACAAATACTCAAACACAAAATTCATAGCAGCACTTTTCACAATATTCATAAGGTGGAAACAACCCAAATGTCAATCGGTGAATGAATGGATAAACAAATTGTGATAAATATGTACAATAGAACATTATTCAGCCATAAAATGGAATGAAATACTGATACATGGTACAATGTGGATGAACCTCAAAAATATTATGTAAGTGACAGAAGAGTGACACAGAAAGTCATAATGGAACTGCATGATTCCATTTATAAGAAGTATTCAGAATAGTTAAATCCATTAAGACAGACAGGAGACTGGTGGTTGCCCAGCCTGGCGGAAATGAGGTATAACCGCTTAATGAAAATGATCTGGAACTAGATAGAGGTGGTGGTCACAAAAACTGTGAATGTACTAAAATGTGACTAAATTGTATACTTTAAAATGATTAATTTTATGTTATGTGAATTTCACCTCAATTTTTTAAAAAATTGCAGCAGGGAAGACAGTCTTTTCAATAAATAGTGGGATCAGATGGAAATGAAATAATGAATCCTGACATTTACCACATACAAAAATAAATCCTAAATAGATTATATAGCTAAATGTGAAAGTAAATAAACAAAGCTTCTAGAGCAACACTGTCTAACAGTACTTCAAGATGGTGGAAACGTTCTGAGCTGTCCAACACTAGCAATATGTGGCTAGTGAGCACTTGAAATGTGTGAATACATTTCCAGTTATATTTAGTTCAAATTTAAATAGCTACATGTGGTTAGAGGCTTGTGTATTACCATACTTCTAGAAAACAATATAGGGACTATCACAACCTCGGAGTAGGTAAAAAAGACAAGGTTCGTACTAACTAAAAAGAAAATAATGGGCTTTGTTAAAACTAAGAATTTCCTTTTTAAAATTTTTTTAAAAGATTTTATTTATTTGAGAAAGAGCACATAGCAGGGAATGGGAGGGGCAGAGGGAGAGGGAAAAGCAGGCTCCCTGTTGAGGAGGGAGCCCAATACAGAACTCGATCCTAGGACCCTGAGATCATGACCTGAGCTGAAGGCAGATCATTTAACCGACTGAGCCACCCAGGAGCCCAAATTAAGAACTTCTGTTCATCAAAAAACGCCATTAAAAGAGTGAGAGAGCAAATTACAAAGTGGGAAAAGGTATCTGCTAAACATACTGCCAACAGGATACATAAGGGACTCTTATGAGGAATAAAAGAGAGACTGACAATTTAAAAGAAAAATGTGGAAGAGGCTTGAGCAGACAGTTAACAAAAGAGGATAGCCAAAATATCAATACATATATGAGAAAGTGCCTAAGGGCATACTATTCATTACACATCCACATAATAGCTAAAAAGTTAAAGACTGGCATATCTAGTACACTCAAGGGAATGGTACAACTAGAACTCTCATTCAGCACATATAAGAATGTTAACTGGTATAATCACTTTGAAAAATAATTTGGCAAGAAAAGAAAAGAAAAAAGGGAGGGAGGGAGGGAGAAGAAAAGAAAGAAAAGCAATTTGGCAAAATTTACTAAAACAACTCATACAGGAGTGCCTGGGTAGCTTAATCAGTTGAGTCTCTGACTCTTGGTATTGACTCAGGTCATGATCTCATGGTTGTGAGATCGAGCCCTGTATTGGGCTTCTCAATCAGCAGGGAGTCTGCTTGAGATTCTCACCATCTCCTTCCCTTCCTCCCCCTTCCCTAACTCATGCCTGGGCGTACACCCTCTCTCTCTAAAATAAATAAATAAATCTTTAAAAGAAAAATAAAACAACTTAACATACTCTAAGATACAACAATTACACTACAACAGAAATGTATATATTAACGCACAAAATGATATATAAAAGAGTATTTATTAACAACAGCAGGCATTTAACATTGGAAATAACCTAAATGTCTAGCAACAGAACAGAGTCATGGTATATATATGAACAATGGAATACTATACAGTAACAAAAGTATAGCAGCCACTACTGCTATAAACAACAGGATGGATTTGCCTCACAATGGAGAATAAACTGGGAATAAATAAATAAATAAATAAATAAAATATAAGTAATATTATATATATATTTATCATATATTAAATATGTATTTATATTATGAACATATATTTATATTTATCATAAATATATATATTCATCATACTTATAAATTTATAATATATATGATAAATATATTTATAAATAAATTTATAAATATATTTATCATATATAAAATATATAAATAAATATACATTTATATAAATATATATATTTTGTATACATGAATATGTATATTTATAAACATAATATATAATTAAATATAATTAAATAAACATAAAATATTAAAAAATAAATAAAAACGAGAGAATGGAAGGGATAATAACAAGAAAAAGACACAGGGGCTTTGGGGGCTGGTAATCTGACCAACTGTCAGTTGGTCAAAAATCTTAACTTTGTGGTAAGTCAATGAACCATAGCCTTAAAAAGTGTATATTTTTCTGATACATTTTATCTCAACAAAATTTTTTCATTAAAAAAAACAAAACACAGTAAAGATCCAGAAAATTTTAAATACATGATTAGCATACATGACCTAAAGAACATGAAATACTGTACTTAGGGGAAGAAAAGTGAGAGACACAGCTAAAGAACATAGCCACAGCCACAGCCACAGACGAAGGTAATTAACACAGGAGCTACGTGTCTTAAATTACAGGGCCCTAGTCAACTAATGTTAAACAGCCACAAATCATTAGAGATCTAATACATACAATTATCTCGACTATTATCTCCATAAACTATTTTCCATAACAAATTTGTTTAAAAGTATTAATAGTATTAAAATAAATTAATATAAGAACGACAGATATGAAACATGTAGTAATACAGATATATACTGCAAGAATTATAACTGTATTTTAGAAGGAGAAACTTTATCTTATACTTTTTTTAATTCTCCAAAGAACTCAGTACAGTGCTGGGTATAGACTATAGACACAAAACTGATAGTTATATATGTGTCTGCACATGCACATTTATGTGTGTGGGTTTGTGTGAATACACATAAATATGCACACACATACATACCACCCCACGTGACTGTAAGGCGTCAGTTCTCCCACATCCAAACAAGCAGTGCCCCAAAGACAAATGGAAGACAGACAAAATCACTATTTCTTTCCTAATGTTTTCTCCCAATCTCTTCTAATTCTCTACTATATGAAGGGAAAGAAACAACTATTGTCATGACAACCATACTGTGAACTAGTTTGTCAGTCTTCACGTTTTTTAAAATAGATGTCATTATAAAAGTTAACCTACTGTAAAGATGAAAAAGAACCAAACGATACTTTGTATTTATCAAGGAATGCACTGCAGGTTACATGCCTATGCTCAACTATAGAGATGTTTCAATGTTGTTTTAGTTCTAATGGAGGTTAACAGCATGTTAAAAAAAGATAGGAAAACCTAAAAGAAGGCAGGTAAATGGAAGTGTTATTTCCATCATTTCACTTCTCTCTTTGTTGAATAAAAAATTTTAGAAGATAACACTGTGAAGAACACAAGTCTAAATAATATCAATTACCCGATCATTCATGAGAAGATCTTTCACAATGAAAGTAGCTACCAAGGACTTCAAAGGAGCAGCAAATTGATCAGGTGCAAGGAGAGCAATATGCCCAATAGTAACCAACGGTGTTATGAGATGTTCCAGGTTGCTTGGATCTAGGCTCTTATGCAGAGGCTGAAAATGAGAAAAGGAAAACACATTCAACTCTGTGAATACGCAAATAAACTATTCACGTATTTCATGTTCAAATACTAAAAAAAATTAGAAAAGTTTCAAGACGTATACATGGTGGAAGTAGTAGCTTAAGCTTACATTTAAACTCCTATAGGTTATTTATGTTTAAAAGGCATCACATTTAAATACTGTCAGTTTTTGCCCAAGTCGTATCTTAGCAGTAGATTAAAAAAAAAAAACTTCAGCATGGAGAACCATGTATATTTTATGACTACATACATGAACATGGGAAATTGCTAAGGCTCACCAATATCCACTTTTGTTCTACTTCCTGGGCAAAAGGACGCCTATACATACACACAGCGTCCTCTGCAGCTAGATGAGAATATGTGAAAAAGCTCTGGTTAACAGACTGTCAGTACAAGTGAGGTACGCGTGCCTGCACTGAGGCAAGTATGAGAAGTGTATCTTCTCTGTGTTCTCTCTCTTTACTCACTGGCAGGCTTAATACCAAAGGATCCAGTGGGACTTAAAGAGAAGCCAATTGTCAAAAAAAACCCTATGTGCCTAAACCACTGATTAGAATGCAATCCAAACTGTACCCCTGGGGATAAAAATATATGTTTATAAAAAATAAAAAATGCAATCCAAACACCCAAAGGACTTTTCTCGGGAGCCAGAAATAAGCTTTTTTTATACAGAGTCACATGCATTCTTGTGGATTTTTGTAGCATCAAATATTAAGTACCATAACTAACACAATTTTTATTTTTCTGAGAGAAAACCCTATCATTAATACACATTTTGCCATGACAAAAGAATGAGACTCTTCATATACCCATATAGAATAATATCTAAAATGAAATATTAAATTTTTAAAATAGAGAAGTCAGAAGAGTGACTATAGTATATTATCACTGGCATAAGCAAAGAGGGAAGGTGACAAAATGTAAGTGTGTGAGTGTGTGTGAGTGTGTGTGTGTGCACACATACATATGTGTATTATATTACTTATATGTGAATAAATACTGTCCAGAAAAGTATATTAGAAACTGGTTAACAGATTGCCTCTGGGAATGAGAACTGGGTGGCTAGGGATACAGGGCTGAGGTGGAGGAGAAAACTTACTATTTTACTATTTGGATTTATTTTGTATGTTTTCATTTGGGAGCAAGTAAATATATTATCAAAAATTTTAGTGACACTTTTAATAGAGTTGATGCTGTCCTCCCATACCAAACACCAAGAATTCTAGGCTTGAAAAACAATACTAAATTGTTCTTCCCCAACATCTTAGGGTAATGTGAGGTTTCATTTAGTCAAAAGCATATTTAAATGAGTTTGCTTCTTGCTATTCTTGATGACTTCCCTCAATATTCCACAGTACACCTAAATGCCAGCTTATTTAGATTATGAATAAAAATATGACCATGTAGTTTTTTTCAATAGTGAGTGTGATAATTTTATACAATAAGGTAATAAAGTCATTTCTGGAAAAGCAGTATTAATAGTCAGACCCTGGATTAATAGTAATCTCATGAAGGCCAGACAGATCTATAAAATCATTTCTCAGAAAGCTAGCAAACCTATATATTATAGCAAAGGGTTACAGATTAGTTTATGGTAAAGATAAAACAAAATATCAGATATGTAATATCAAAATGAAAATAAAAGTACCCTGCAAATTCAAGTTACTATCAGCATTATCCTACTCCTTATCACCACTGAAAGGAACTGAAAGATTAATCAAGAAAAACAAAAGCTTTCTAAATCAACATGAATTCATTAAAGTCATTCTGATATACAAAAACAGACCACAAAAAATATCTCCATCCCACAATGCACAAAATTTAAAATAAATTATTTGCTATATACAGCAAGATGATCTATGATAAAGACAACTACTTTTCTTCCTTGTTCAGGTCTTTAGCATAATACATGAAAATATGAAAAAGTTAGCATAAATGTTCTAAAACAGTAGCTTCAGCATAATTTCCAAACTGTTTTCAATTCACTCAAAGCTACTGAACTAAAAATTTAAGCTTGGATTTTATGTAACAATGCTAAATATCTAATAAGAATACTAAAGATAGCTCCAGATTACAATAGATTAAAAAATGCAATACTTAAAAAGCATAATAGTAATTTAAAGGGTAGAAAAAATAATATGAAATATGTATTTAAATATCATCCATCTGATATAAAATCAGGTCAGTGGTTATGTAAGTATAAATTTGTGTTTTATATACCAATTATTTGTCCTATACTATACCAATTAGTATTGACAAAGTTCCACATACTTCAGCAGTATCTTATAAACAGAACTTTAATTTTCAAACCTGTAAACTGACAGAATCATCTTTTAACTTACAGAATCATCTACTATCAATACATACAATTTTTATGTAATTAGTTATTACCAAAAAATAGTTTCCTAATCCTAAATGTATAATGTCAAAAAATATTATATAATTGTTTGATTTCTGTACTTGTTAGTACTAAATGTCTGAAGAATCAGATATTGTTATATTTTAACCACTCATCAAAATTGATTATATTGATTCAAATTCTGAAAACATATTGTAAAATGATACATCTCCAAATGTGAACATTCTATAAATCATTAATATGTGTTTTTTAACCACAAATTATGAAACAATTTTTTCTTCTTTTTACCTCAAATATCTGTGCAAACTGGGTCTCTTTACTAGAAAATATCGCATGGATACAATGAATGGCGTATTTGGCTTGGCGGGGGGGTCCTTTTTTAGATTTGTGATGTAAAACAGGAAGCAAAGCTCTAAAAAAAATATAAAGAAAAACAATAAACCAGAAAAATCAGCAAGACTCTATCAGATACTTTACCATTCGTATTTTTTTAGGTAATGTCTTTTAAGAACAAAAACATCTACCTGAACTCATTTTCAATTGTCTCTAATTTTGCTTCATAAATGGTTACATTAAAAATATCATCCAAATACAAGGTTCCCCCCCCCCTTCTTTTTACTTAACAATTCTAAATGAAAACATGCAGGGCAACCCATTTCTTCTTAATGTCAATCCTATTAGCCTTTTTCATTCTCACCGCTATCACTCCAGCTAAGCTACTGCCACCTTACACTAAGACCACTATAATTGGACCTAAACTGTTTCTCAAGTCTCTTCCTTCTCTGATTCACCTTTCACTTCATACCAGCACAACCTACATAAAGGGAAATCTGATTATAAAACCTATACAAATTAAGTGTTTATTATGTTATCAGGCACTATTAAAAGTCCCAAATGCTTGCCTTCATGCTACCAGCAAATTAGGGACAAAACAAATTATAAGTTAGCAAAATATGTGTTATGTCAAATTATGGTAACTGCTGTGGAATTAAAAAAAAAGAATAAGAGGACAGAACAGGGAGTAGGGAGTGGTGTGTATTACAATTTGAAAGAAGGTGATTACAGAAGACCTTCCGGACAAAGTAACACTTGAGCAGAGTTCTGAGGGAAGTAAGGGGTAAGTCATGTAACTACCTGGAAGAACATGTAGGTATGGTATCATTATACTACACAAAAACTTAGAATGAATACTGAATACAGCAGGATCTCTTGGCTCAACTATTTATTCAAACATCTTACAGTGTAAGCAACTTCTGAATCCACCTCTTGCCCAATAACCAATCCAGTGTTTCAGTACTAAGAATTCAGATATATAATTAATTCATTACAGTAAGACACCAGCAGCAAAGAATAATAAAAAGACAAGTGACAAACTGAGGGGAAATTCTGCATTTCGTTTCACAAAGAAAGGGTTAATATCCCTAACATAAATTCTTTCTACAAATACAGAATAACCAGCAATATCAGGGACAAATGGGTTGGTCATAAAAAAATAGAAAGCTCTTCAAAAAGTAGATACACAAATTACCCTATGATGTGTGAAAAGATGTTTACTTTCACTCATTTACAAAAAAATATATATGAATTGAAACTATACTAAGACTTCTGCTTCACATGATGACAGTTTATCTGAGATGGGACATCCTCTCCTAACTTAAGCAAGCAGGAAAGAGACAAATATATGAAAGGTTTTAGACACTGGGCAACAGGTAGCACATTACTATAATCCCTAAAAGATGGGAAACACATGAGAAGAGCCTTACATCTATTCCCACTTACTGCATGCAAAGCTCCAGACTGCCATGTAAGGCAAAGTAACCCAATTAGAGCCTGGTGGTTGCACAGAGTTGAGAGAGACCGAGATGGGAATTGAGGGAGCTATAATTTCTAGGGCAGAGTTCCACAGAGGAGGGAGCTACAAAGACAGCAAGAGAGCTTGAATTCTGCACATCCACAGAGGGGTGTCCCAAGTCACTGGCTGAATAATGATCAGTGCCATGCATGAGAAAAAAACTACCTGAGACCTGGAAAAGAACACTGGAAAGTAAGCCAAAAAATTCCCTGACACATGCAAGGCTGCTAGTGATTCACATTTCCATCAGCCACAGTAGAAAGACCTTGTAATACATAACCAGGAAAAAAAATTCATCAACAGAAATAGGCCCAGAAGTGTTACAGGTGACAAAATTAACAAGGACATTAAAACCGCCATTATGAATATGCTCCACATGCCCAAGAAGAAAACATGAACATGATGAGAACAGAAATGAAATACATTAAAAAGACCTAAATGGAACTTCTAAATATGAAAAATACAAAGCCTGCAATGAAATATATACTAATAGAATCAAAAGTAGATTATATGTTACAGAAGAAAAAATCAGTGAACTTGAATACACAGCAATAGAAACTATGTAAAATAAAACAGAACAAAACAAGAGACGGGGGGAAAAAATAAGAACAGGGCATTAGTGACCTGTAAGACATTGTTAAGTAGTCAAAAATACATGCAACCAGAGTCCCAGAAAACAAAGAGGTGAGGAGGGGAGAACAGAAAACAAATTTTGAAGAAATTATAGCCACAATTTTTCCAAATCTGATGGAAATAGACCCACAGTCCCCAAAATCTCAACAAGCCTCAAGCAGAAGAAACATAAAGTAAACCATTCCAAGATATACCATTATCAATTTGGTAAAAACAGTGATAAAGAAAAAAAAATCTTAAACACTGTCTGAAAAAAAAAAATACACATTACATACAGAGAAATACTACATACAGAGGAACACTTCATCAAAATCTATCCAGTCCAGAAAATAATGGAGTGACATCTTTTAGGTAAGAAATGAGAATAACTATCAACCTACAATTCTATTCTGAGGGAAAAATGTCTTTCAAGAATGAAGGCAAAAATAAAGATTTTTTTTCAGACAAAGAAAAACTAAGTACTTAAAAGCAGAACTATACAATAAGAAATAATAAAGTTATTCAAGAAGAAAATGATACCAGATGAAAATATGGATATCTAAAAAAATAAAGACTATGTGCCTCCTTAGCACAGTAGGCAGCGCGTCAGTCTCATAAAAAAATGAAGACCAACAGAAATGGTAAGTGTATGTATTCAAATAAATCTGAGCATGATATTTTAAAAAGACAAAAGTTATTTGGACACATTTGGAGGATGCTAGTAAACTCACTATTTTGAACACTGTTCTATAACACACAAAAAACAACAGCATTTAATCTGCCTTTCCTAAACAGATGCAACACTGGGGAACCAGAAAATAAATAAGAAGTTCCTCTTTCTAAAAGTATTCGGCTAGTAGTGAAGAATGACAGAATATTACCATTAATTACTAAGTCTCATCAGTTACTAACATCATAAAAAGAGAAGTAACCAGATATCATGTGCATCCTGACAGAAAAACACACCACCATAAAGTGGTTCTATAACAACAAAAAAGTTGAACTGGAATCCAACCAGGCCTCTGCACTGAACTATCACTTTACAGAAAATATAAGGAACCCATTAAAATATGCCAAAGGCATACAATTAGCAAAAACCAGTCTATATGAAACTCTGCAAGAGAAACCCAGCTTCTTTATAGAATACAAAGAGAAAAAGAGAATTGGAGGGGGAGTCTACAGGAAACAAAGCACTTTAAGAGATTTATCAACAAATAACAATGTGGATCCTGATTTTAAAAAAAACTTTAAAAATTATATTTTTGAGAAAATTAGATATTATTAACATTAAACAACTGATGTTAACTATGTGATAAAGGCATTACGCTTTTTTTTTTTAAGAGTTCTTATCTTTAGAGATACTTAGATGTTACAGATGAAACGATATATATAGTCCGTCATTTGCTTTCAAACATAAGGAGAAAGGGGAGTACATAAATTAGAAATTAATCAAAAGCAGCTGTTTAAGTTATTCATACATAAGCTAGTTATTGGATACACGGGAGTTCATTATAATATTCTAGCTACTTTTATGTTTGAAAATTTCAGTAATAAAATGTATAAGAAGTAGAGTCTCACCAAACAACCCTTTTAGTCTATGGTTTGTGGCTTCTTTGTGAAATGAAAAATTATTAACTTCTGGTGACTTCAGTAACTAAACTCCCTAGATAAGATGTGTCTTCTCATAGATCAGACTTGCCAATTCAAACATCCATAATCCCTTTTCTCCGTAATCAAGAGAAAATTACAGGTCACACACATGTAAAAAGCAATTTGGGTTGGAATTTTTAAAGACAGAATGAGAAATTTTAAGCTCATCCAATGTTTTGCATACTCATTTAAACAGAAAAACAGAAATAAACCAAAACAATAAACAAAGAAGAAAAAACACTTTCAAGAATTCTAAAGTACGAGGCAGAGTCTGAGAGGTTAGTGAAATGTAAATAAAACAAATATCTTCTGATTGCTTTTCTACTACTAAGTTCCTATTAAAAGAAATACTTTATTCCCTTGCTAAATTGATTTTCCAATTCAAGGTTTTTTTCCCGATGATAATCATACACATGTAGAAAACGCAAACAATATTGAAAAACATGTTTAAAAACTACTGAAGAAAACACTCAAAATTCCACTACCCTAAAATAATTACTGTTAATATTTTAGTAAATATACGTCTAAAATTTCCCTTACATGCATACATATATTAAGTAAATGAGGACACAAAATACAAAGTATTTGGAAACACTTTTTTCACCAACAGTGCTAGAGAGAACCTCCTGTGTCAATTTTAATGGCCATATGGCTCTTTAGTGAATAGCTATACCACAACTACTCTAACCAGTCTAACCTGATGAGCATTTAAATGTTTTGGATTTTTTTTTTCATCTTAACAACAAAACCATGAACATCCTTATGCTAGTTATTTACATACTGTTTCTGAGCTTTAAGGTTTAAGCCTCCCATAATCTGCTCTGAGATCCTGGAGATATAAATCTGAAATTACATTTCCTAGACTCCCTCAAGAGCTGGCTTCGTGTTAGGTTCTTCCAATAAGAGACCCCATAGCTTCTTCAGGCATTCTGTGCAGTAGTTTCACTACTCCCCCATCAACAGTTAGGATATTCCTACAGCGTCAGCTGGTTAGGTGATATTGACAGGGCTCTTCCATCCAATGGACAGTTCTTAACACCACTTCTCTCAATTGTTCCTCCAGCCCTAAGGGTGGTTGCAGCTTCCAGCAATTCATAATCTCTGGGTTACCAAAGCAACCTGTTGCTCTTTCATCCTGCAAACATCTATATTAATTAATTTATGTTTAAAATACCTGATATGCAGGGCACCTGGGTGGCTCAGTGGGTTAAAGCCTCTGCTTTCAGCTCAGGTCATGATCCCAGGGTGCTGGGATTGAGCCCCACATCAGGCTCTCTGCTCAGCAGGGAGCCTGCTTCCCCGGCTTCTCTCTCTGCCTGCCTCTCTGCCTACTACTTGTGATCTCTGTCTGTCAAATAAATAAATAAGAAAAAAATCTTGAAAAAGAAATACCTGATATGGTTTCTGTTTCTCTGACTGGGCCCTGACTCACATAATCATTAGGTAAATATCTTTTCTAATTATCTCTGGAGTAAGTTCCTGAAAATGAAACTGCAGTGCTGAAGACTGCACGCATTTTAAGTTTGTATGTATTACCACACTACCAATTCAGAAAAGCTGAATCAATGTATAATCCAATCAAGAGAGCATTGTTAAAATGCTAGCTATCACTGGTTAGAGCACATACATATTTTTATTTGTATTTGCCTCAATTAGTATTAGTAGGCATAAATGTCTTTTCTTGATTGATTTGAGGGGCTGGAAGGATTTCCAGTTTATGAATTTCCTGTTCATTTCCTTTGCTAGTATTCTACTCTGAAACCTGTTAGATTTCCGTTAAGAGTCTTTATACATTAAAGATACTTTTTCTAAGTTATGCATATTGAAACTAGTTTCCCAGCATACCATTTGCATTTCTAACTTATTTCATGATTTTTGCTTTTATCTAAATGGTGTTCTCCCTCAACTAAAATATAAGGGCAGAGTTTGTTCATTTCAATAGAACCTTATATACTCCAGTACCTTATATACAGTAGGGCTCTATAAATATATTTTAACAAGTGGATATTTAATTATACAATCCATCAATATTTCATGACTTGGCATTAGCATCCCTTCAATCACAAAAAAAAAGGAGTTATAGAAATGTGCTGGTTATTATTAACTTTTTATTAATTCATTTTATATATTTAAAATCTTTGAAAATCTTGGACTCATCTCAAATATATGAAAAACCAAGATAAGCAGTCTATATTGATTTTTCCTTTCAAAACAGCTTGCCAGTTACTTAGTGGGTAATATAACTTTTCCTAACTAATTCTTTCATTAAATATTATATTCCTCCACTCACTATTATAAGGTTGCAAGTTTCTTGTATAGTTTACTCCTAGGCTTTCTGGTTTTTACTCCTACAACATTTTCAAAACAGTTGTTGGTGGTATATAAGGAAAGCTCTGGATTTTTACATACTTATTTTGGCTACCGTGGTTTTGGTTTTGGTAGTTTTTCAGTTGGATTCCCTTGGATTTTCCATGAAATACCATGATAACTTTGCTTTCTCCTTTCCAGCAATGTACCTATTACTTTATTTTATTTAATTATATTGGCTAATGCTTCTAAAGCAATGTTAAATCATGGCAGAGATCGTGTATTTTCCTCATTTTGTTCCTAATTTTACTGGGAATGCTTTTAGTGTTTACTATAGGACAATGCTTATTGGTTTGAGACAAATTTATTATGTTACAAAAACTCTTAATCTTATTTTATTGGGTTTAATTAAAAATAAGACACATATTTTTATCAAAAGCCCTTTTAGCATCTATCAGAATGGCCTACTATGTGCCCTTTTCCCTTTTACTCAATTTTATAATAAATTACAACATGAATATTAGGCTTACTAATACCAAACTTCACATTTGACCATAATATATATTTTTTAAATTTTTTTAAAAAGATTTTATTTATCTGTGAGAGAGATCACTGGTGGGGGTGGGGCAGGGGTGGCAGGGAAGAGGGAGAAACAGACTCCCCGCTAAGCCAGAAGCTAGGAGCCCAGAGCCCTACAGGGGCTAGACACAGGGCTCAATCCCAGGACCCTGAGATCATGACCTGAGCCAAAGTGACCGAGGCACCCAGGCACCCCAGCCATAGCTTATCTTTGTTTTACTGTAGTAAACTCTCTTTTTACTAAAAATTTACTTACAATTTTTGCAGCAATATTAGTAAGATCTGTCTTAAGTTTTCTTTTGAAGGAATATCTGTTATCCAGTTTAAGCCTCCTGCTTGTTATCTTGGCTTTATGAAAGAAGTAATCTGATTTTTTTCCTATGCTTCAAACAATTAAAAAGAATTAGAATGCTTGGTTTCTCGTAGACGTGAAATACTTCCAATAACACACACTTCCACTGGCACTTTTCTCAAATTTTTTTAAATAATTACAGCCTAATTGGTTTTCTCCCATTCTTCTTAAGCCAGTTTTATTTATTTACATCATCCTTAGGAGTAAAATCCAAGTTTTCAAATATTTAAACCATAGATATAAACACATCTAAAATTTAAGTAGAAAGAAAAGTGATGAGAAAAGACAATCCGATATTCAAACAAAAGGAAAACAAAAGTTGGATTTAGATGTGTAAGTAAAAGTGAATGCAAAGGGGAAAAGTATATACCTTGGTAGACAAGATTCACAATATAAAATGGTTAATTAATTCATTTCCTGAGTCTTTATGTCTTAAAGAATATCCTCCTTGTCCTTAAGCCCACTTGGCTACTCGGGAAATTCTTCAGTTAATCTTATTTTTTTTTGTCCCTGAAAACGCTCTAGCTGTTGAATCATTAATTTCAGAAATCTTATTGGTTGAGAGAAGTGAACATCTTTCTTTTTCCACTGTACATAATATACTTCCTTTCTTTTGCTATTGATGTTTGTGAAATCACTTCTGTAATCCCTGAAAATTCAGTAAATTCCACCAAGATGTTCCTAGAACATGAGTCCTCTTGATCTCCAGAGTGACATTTTCATTCATTCTAAACAAGTTTATTGTTTTCTGGTTTTTGTTTTTGTTTTTTTACTATTCTCCATTTTCCATTATTCTCTTGTTTCCTCCACAGAAACCAATTAGGACTTTTCAGTATCTGCAAATTATTTTCTTTAACTGCCTTCATTTCTATGCCCACTCTTTCCACGTTCTATGTAATTTCCTCATGCTCTATCTCTAGCTTACTAATTACATTTTTGATATTGTTTATTCTGCTCCTTGCTGTTCATAATAAATTATACTTTATAATACTAGTATGTTCCTGTGATCTTTATCCTTAGTTCTGCTACTCCTTTTATATATATTATTTTTGTTCTCTTATTTTTCCAGTTATCATTTGCTGCTTAACTTTCTTGGCAGTTTAGAATGGTTTAAAATTTTCTTTTTTCTTAGAAAAACTCAATTCTCCCAAAGAGTGATTATCTGCTTTCTTTGGAATATTAAAATATCTGCTCAGGTTTCATATTTGTTAATTTATGTGTACTCTGTTAACTTATCTTTGAACAGAAGAAATTCTCTGGCTCTGCCATTTAAACACAAAGGCAAATATTATCTCCCTGATAACTGAACATCAGGTGCTTCTCTTTAAAAATTAACATCTAATAACTGATCTTTGGGTACCTCTCTTAAAAAATTAACATCAAAGCTCCCAACTCATTAATCAGTTGGCCAAGTGAGTAGCATGGAGGAAGGACCTGGAACTAAATGTAGTAAGTCCTTTATCTCTGTGTAATTTCTGAGTCTACTGAAACTCTGCCAATGATGAGAACTAGCTAGCACATGGACTATGGCTATATCCTATAAGAGGACTCTTAATTTTGGCATATCTGCCTACTCTGGGCAGACTCAAGAGAGACAGGAGGAGTCAGAACAGAAACCACAGTACATCACCATTTTTGTTTAGTGGGGAAGCACACAATTTTTTCTGTGCCTATAAAGTTGGTAGTAAGACATTTGCTTCACAATTCTACTCTAAGCCTCACCTCTAAGCTTTGCTCCTCCTGCTAAGAAAAACAGGTCAGCCCATAGAAAAATGGTGTAACCATCAAGTCTCTCCTTTAGTTCTAAGACAGCAGAAATGAGACTTTCCTTATTTCTCTCAAAGCCTGCCTATACCTCAACCTCCTCCTCTAAATTAGCAAACTCAATTCACTCTGGATAACTTAGCAAAAATTCTATCCAGTTTGTGGTAGCTTCCACTTAAGATACATTTTTCTTTTGGTTCTTCAGAATTATTTTGGTGAATTCAAGGGAAGATGATTTAATAAACACACAACTTTTTCATTTTTCCTCAATATCCACTCACTCAATTTAATCATTTAAAACATAAAATATGCATACATATTTTATCTCCTGAAGACATATACTATGAACTACTTCATCAAGAACAGTGCATGCACACACCGCAGGTATTCAATATCCGTTGATTTTCCTCATAAGAAACATCTGTAATATACTCAGAGTATAAATCAAATAATTGTAAGGACTTCAGTTTCATATTAAAGCAGCAGATGTTTTAAAATGTTTTAAAATGCCCTTTGCATTTAAATGTCCATCTTTCGATCTTGCTCTTATAGTTCTACAAATATATCAAACGAAGCCTCTTTAAGATATAAAGTGTACTAGGAAAGAGTCTAGAATAAAAATAAAATCCTCCCAGTGAATATATCAAACTAAAACTTGCCAAAACCCTAATTAAGAAAGGAACTATGCCATTATGGATATGGTACCACAGGCATTCAGACAAATAGGCCTAAATTCAAATCTTCATTCTTCTACTTGCTAGCTATATGACCCAAAACCATTTACCTCAAGTGAATATCAGATTTCTCATTTGGAAGATTAGGATAATTTCTACACTTTATTAAACTGTTAACAGGTTTAAATGAGATAGTACAGTAAGTGGGCATTCAGTAACAGAGAGTTATGTATTGTTTGTGTATATCTCCAAACTGATCTCTGATCTGGAGAATCATAGCATCATTCAAAGGAAAATTCATGCTCTGCATTCCCTTAAAAATAAAGAATTTTATTTTTTCTTTGAAAGATTTTATTTATTTGACAGAGAGAGAGAGCATGAGCATGGGAGAAGGGCAGAGCAAGAGGGAGAAGCAGGCTCCCTACAGGGAGCTGGACTCAGAAATCGATTCCAGAACTCAGGGATCATGACCAGGGGATCATGACCAGAGCCAAAGGCAGACGCTTATCAACTGAGCCATCAGGGAGCCCCAAGGAGTTAATTCTAAGCAATAAAGTTTCCTACTCTTGTCAAAGAAAATATGATTACAAAATTCTGGTATGTTTCAAAGATCATTTAAATAATGCCTTTGTCCTAGTAACAGTCTCTAAAATTAAGTTCATATGAACGAAAAGGAATAACAAAAAGTATAACTGAGATTTTAAGAGCTACCTTTGTCCAGTCTCCTTCTGAGGTTTTTCATCCACATGAAGAAGCATGTTACCCCAACCACAACTAACTGGACTAGTGGCTAAGCCAGAAGAATGAGGTACACGTAAAACTAACCACCAAGGACAATGGCAAGATCAGAACCAACTATCAGATATACCCTCCAGGAACAGGGTGGAGAGATGAATATAGAGAAGTAAGCAGGGATCCATAGAAAATGAAGACTTATTGTTTTGAGGTATCACAGAATCTTGAATAATGAACCAGCATTAGAAATCCCAAGGATAACAGCACAATTTCCAATTTTTGGAAATACTGAAACACATACAAAAATACACTGCTGTTTGGATGTTTATTCCATGCTTTCTTGAGTCAAATAAAGCACTGCTTCTGAAAATGTTCAATTCAATACCTTTAATCACAGAGTACAGTGAAGAGTCCTATGCACAGACCTGCTGAAACTCCCTTGAAATTTACCATTAGACCTTAAATTCACATTAATTATTGATTCTATGCCACACTATATCAAGAGAATGTTTTACTATAAAATTGTTTTCATTAAAATATTTAAGCAAAATCAATGCTTCAGAAAGAAATGCCATGTTTGCTCCACATTTTCATGAATACCTCTAAAATACCAATCAGTGCTATTCCCCCAGAAAATGAGAATCTAAACTGAATGGTATAAACTTAAGATAACTGAGACACAATTTCCTCAAAACTTAAAAGATTCCAACTATTACATAAATCAAGAACAGTAAATTATTTGTTCGTTTTCTAAATTATTTATCAGAATAACTTACGATCTGATATGTGGGAAATCTTCTTCAATTTTGCTTCCTGTGTTTTTAAAAATTTGGAGTGCAGCTTCTGCTACTTTTTCATCATCCATTTTCAGACAAGCCAGGAGAGATTCAAATGTTTCAGCAGAATGAAACGAGATGGGATGTGTAAATGAAAGTACCTTAAAAAATGAGTCACAAAAATGATCTGTAAGCCTTTTCCATTTCTACAATATAAATCCAAAATATTACATACTGGAAATACTCAAATCAAAGTAAATATAAAAAGAATTATGCTAATAAGTACATGAAAGCACTACAAATAAAGTTTAAAACTTAAACATGTACCAGATATGTTCCAGTGTAGGAAGACTGCATGATCTAACAAAGTCCTTTCTTTCAAAATTAAATTACTCAATATAATTCTACTCAAAATAATTTAGATTTTGGTTAATGTTTGGGTTTTTTGGAGGAGGATGAGAATAGAATTTAACAAAGGAGAATTTAACAAAGGAGGAGAGAGAATTTAACAAAATAGCTCTAGTCTTCTAAATAAAGGTCGTTAGACGAGACTAATATACATTTTTGGAAAAAAGTTATCTAGAAAAGAGGGTAAAACAACAGATCATAAAAGATATCGTAACATTTACACCTGTTACCATTATCAAATCAACATGGTACTAACATCAGAAGAAACAGAAAAAGTAAAACTTTTTAGTCCAAGCATATATAAGAACTTGGATTATATAGAGTAATATAGATTATAAAGAAGGAACAGAAAATGAAAATGGATGGGATTTTTAATAAATAGTCTCTGATAAAAATACACAGCTATTTGGAGACAATCCAATTAGACCCTCCCCCACAATACATACTTTCAAAATAAATTTCAGATGGGTTATATTTTAGATTGAAAAACAAAAACAATAAAAATCTTCTGAACAAGACAGCATTTCTAAGCTTAAAATAAACAACTGGGATCAAAATATGGAATGTAAAAACAAGCAAGCAGGAGAAAAATACAGTAAGTATAATACTGTATTTGTAAGATTCAGAAACAAGAAAAATAAGTGATGTTACTTAGAGATACACAGATAGACACAGATGATAAAACTAAACGGACAATAAGAGAATGAATAATAAACCCCAAATAACAGAACAATTCAGAACAATTATACCTGGGAGAAGTGAATCACAGAAAAAAACTACTCAGGGAACTTCAACAGTATCGTTAGTACTCTATTCGAGTCAGTATCTTATTTACTTTTCACTGTATTCACCTTATTACTGTACCTTATAACTTACATAAAAAACAAAATGTGTTCTACAATATATATCAAATATGTCCCATAAAAAAGGAGAATAAAAAATTCAAATCAGTTAAAAAACAAAAAACTGAGATGTCAGTAGAAAATGAACATAAGATTAAAATAGAGAGAGAGAAAACAAACACAGGATAAAAATAATGAATTCACCATAGGAAAAACACTAATGACTATACCTCACTGCAATAACTACACAAATAAAAACATTATTTTTATTTATCAGATTAGAAAATCTCTTTAAGATTTACAATATTCTATGTTTGTGAAGACAGGATAGGCACCTCCATTCACTGCTAACTGAATTATATATGGGTATAATTTTTCTGTAAAGGAATTTTATTAAGTATATACATCTAAACTTTTTGAAAAGTATTCTCTTTATGTTCCAGTATTTAAAAAAAGAAGACATCAGCAAGGGATCTTTGATATATTTATCCTTGTATCATTATAAGAAGAATAAAATTAGAAAAATCTAAATATCAAGGGAAGGAGTTAGGAACTCTATGGCACTGCAAAAGTGGACTAATCACCATTGGAAAAAATGTTTTTTATATTTTTACTATGAGCCAGATACTGTGCTCGGAAACATATGCGCATGACTTAATTAAGTCCTCCCTCTGTGAGATAAGGGCTATTATTATCTCCAATACAGATGAGGAAGTAGAGGCAATGAACTTACCCAAAAGCATCCACCTAATAAATGACAGCCATAAATCAGATCTGTTTTTTGACACTCTTAAAAACACTTCCTCAAAAAACACTGGTAAAAGTGTTTATAATTTAATAAGGGAAAATAGTCAAGATACAAAATTGTATATATTCGGTCTGATCTCAACTATATAAGTGTGCGTTTTCTTCTAGATTAAAAGGAAAATAAAAGGAATGTTTATGTGTGATAGGCTTATGAATGTTTTCTTTGTTATAATTTTATATTTTCTAAGTTGTCAATAATTAGCTGATATTTTTATAATAAGTAAAAGGCAGCAGTATATTTTAGCTAACAAAAGATAAAATGAAGTTTTAGGAAGAATTTGGCTCCATGTTTGGTAGGGCTAGCACTTTCTTTGCTCACTAATGAAAACTTCAAATTATAGTCCACTAATTTATTTTTTTTATTTTTTTATTTTTTGGTAAAGATTTTATTTATTTATTTGACAGAGAGAGACACAGCAAGAGAGGGAAAACAAGCAGGAGAGCAGCAGAGGGAGAGAGAGAAGCAGGCTTCCCGCCGAGCAGGGAGCCCAATGTGGGGCTCAATTCCAGGACCCTGGGATCATGACCTGAACCAAAGGCAGACACTTAACAAATGAACCACCCAGGCACTGCTATGGTCCACTATTTTAATGTAATACTAACATAATACTACTAGTAATGTAATACATTACTAATGTAATGTAATACTAATATAGATAGGCTACAGTATATACTTTAAACCTGAAAATATTTACCTTACATTTTATAGAAAATGTGCAATTTCTAAATTACCTAAAAGATTTGAGAAAATTTTACTTGTTTCTATAAAAACTTAAGAAGCAAATCTCAAGAATAAAAAATATATACTGCATGTATGTTAAACAGTTATCTAATTGGCACTTAATTTCACCATAGCATATTTACCTTAAGCAGTTCAAGACCTGCTCTGATGGCTTGATCAGTTGGAACACCCTCATCTTCATCATCTGCTGTTCCATCTATTGATTTATTCACTTGCTTAATAAGAGCACTGAAGTATGACAAAAAAAAATTGTCATATTTTCAACTGTTCTTTATTACTGAAGTCTAAGAAAAATAATCATGAATATTTTCTATATATACCACATCCAAACACATAAAAATTTGACAAAGCTGTTTCCCAAACATCACGGCAAAACAAAAAATTATAATAGGCATTTTAAGATACTTCTTTTCAAAAACAGCATTTTTCCCGTCCATTCAAATGAAGTCCACATATTATGTGATTTGCTATTTTTTTTTTTAAGATTTTATTCATTTATTTGGCAGAGAGAGACCCAGCAAGAGAGGAAATGCAAGCAGGGGGACTGGGAGAGGGAGAAGCAGGCTTCCTGCCAAGCAGGGAGCCCAATGCAGGGCTTGATCCCAGGACCCTGGGATCATGACCTGAGCCGAATGCTTAACAACTGAGTCACGCCTGTTTATTAATGCTACCTATATTTTTATTCTTGTATTTTCCATGGAAGAATTATGCCCAAACACATGAATAGGTGTTTTCTAATTATCTGAAATTCATTACTGCTTGAGTAAATAGAACAAGTATACTGAAATAAGGAATAAATGGCAACATTAAGCAATTTCAAAATATTTATCAAGTAATACTATGTGTCAGGCACTGTTGAGAGAGCCAAAAACACACAGGTCTGTTCCTGAAAAGTGTCAAAATACCTAGATAACAGATATATAATAAAACTTCACTAGAAATTAGAATAGATAAAAAGGAAACAATATGCTTTGAAATTTTCTTCTAAAAACACACCTAGCTTCTTTTAAAATAAACGCTTATAATTTGATACCAATTATCTAGAACAGTCATTCACACTTTTAAGTATTTGTTCTTTTTATAAAAAATAAATAACATACACCATCGTTAGAGACATAGTATATGTATTAAATGCAGGAAAATTCAACTATTCAATGTTCTTCAAAATCTTTAGTTGTTCTATGTTTCTACAAAAATATCATGAATTCAAACTGAAGATCAAGCTAGGAGTCAAACATATCTGTCTCTCTTGCAGGGTCCTCTTAAATTTATCAGACACCTTAGCAGCAGTTATCTTTGAGAATGTTTTATTCTTTTCTGCCCATTTTTCTTGATTAATCAACTGTCATAGCTCCAACCATCCCAAATAATATTTAAATATTTAGAAAATATTTTCATCCATGACAAAAAGCATGAATGAAGCTCTCAAATCTGGTGAGGGAAGGCCAAAAATTAGTAAGCAAATACGTAGAAAATATAATCAGGGAACAATAATGACCACAAAGTAGGCAAAAACAAGAAGTGAAATTCTTTAGCCAGAAAAGGAATGTCTGAAGAGATACAACTGAGCTAATGACCAAAGAACAGGAGCCAGTCATATAAAAATCTGTGAGAAAAAGCATTAACCTGTAAAACCAAAATTAATCAACTGAAAAACTATTAAAAAAACACTAGTTCAGTGAAGTGATACCAACAAAACACAAAAAAATCAGTAGTGCTTTTCTATATCAGCCAAAACCACCCAAAGAATACAGAGAGGGGAAAAATCTATTCACAATGACAAATTAAAATTATAAAATAAGTTTTACATGCACAGAATCTATGTGTAAACTCTACAGTTACATGAAGGGGAACACAAGATTTGAATAAGTCCAGACAAGTCATGACATTTTTTCACTAAATCTCCAAATGTTATTAGGGGAACACAACTTGGTATGGGACAAGATTCAACAGATGCATTCTATGGTTCAACTGGAAAAAGCAATTAACATTTGGGAGCAGCCAATTAATTTTAGCAGAAGGGAGAAGGATGAAATTAACCAACAATTAACCAAAGAACTTTCTCAACAAAATAAAAATGTTTCATTAACCCCTCAAAAGAAAAACGAACCAAAGCAAAAATTCAGTAAGCATCCAAACCACACAAGAATTTATATTATAGTAAGGAAATAATTACAAATTAATTGGGAAGAATTTTTCAATAAATGGAGTTGATATAACTAGCTTCGATATGGTTTTTTAAAATCGAATGGGTATCTACTTCCGTCTTACCCTAAAATGAATTCCAAACTAATTAAAGATTTAAGTGGAAAAAAAATAACCACCTAGTATGAAAGGAAAGGCAGAAAAATCATAAAGGAAATAACTGATAGATTTAATAGTATTTATTATATATTTATACAAATTTAAAAGGCAACTGAACAAGATTAATAGCCTTATTTAATAAAGGATTTTTTTAAAGATATATTAATTTATTTGTCAGAGACAGAGAGAGAGAAAGAGAGATAGAGCAAGCACACACAAGGAGGGGGAGTCGCAGGCAGAGGGAGAATCTGGCTCCCCACTGAGAAAGGAGCATGATGTGGGACTCAATCCAAGGACCCCGGGATCATGATCTGAGCTGAAGGCAGATGCTTAACACTGACTGAGCCACCCCAGCGTCCCTTTATTTTATAAAGCATTCTTACATTCAATAAGAAAAAGACAAGTCCTCCAAGCCCCTCATAGGAAAATTTTTTAAAAAACAATTAATCAAGAAATATATGGGGAAGAAAAATGTTCAACTTTATTAGTGACACACTGTTTTTTTTTTTAAAAAAGAGTATCACCATTTACCTGTGAAATGGCAAGGACTGAAAAGGTTAATAACCACTATCAGGAAGAGTTAGGTGACCTGAACACTGACTACTGGTACAAGGGACTAAAAGTGGAATCTTTCTGGAGACCTAGTTTAATACTGTGGTGGTTAAACAAGAGGGCTCTGGAGCCAGACTTCCTAGGTTTCAATACCATTCACCACTTCTTAGCAGTGGAAAAGTTATTCAACATTTGTGTAACTCACTGTTCCGTATCTGTAAATTGGGAATAATAACATTTCTTGCCTCACACGGTTAAGAGATAAATGAGCAAACATGTAAAACATTTGGAATCATTCCAAGTACCTTATAAGGACTAATTGCTACTACCTGTTACTATTATTTACGTTTTGACATACTTTCTACATCACTACAAACTACTGATGATAAAGCCAAAGATTTCAGTCTGACTGTTCATAGTACACATTACTTGTTAAAACTTTCTCTATCTTAAACTTTCAAAACACTACAATAACCTGGTGTTCTTATACTCCTGTGATTTTTCTATTGTTGAAAAACAAAATTCCAAGATTCTGTCCGTGATCTTTTAATCTTTTTACTACTTTCTACACGATCTCATGCCCAGGGAACAAATCCATTCTCACAGTTCCACATTAAGCTCAATTTGCCTTGATTTTTTAATTGTTTGTCATGTCCAAATAAGAAGCACATCAGTTCCCTTAATTCTTTTCCAAGTATTACTGTGTGCTTCATCATTTGGACTTCAGCTCTTATACTTCTGACTCCTCATCCAACATTATTCCCCATTTCCAGTAAGATAACCCACCTACTAAAGCATTCCTCAAATATAATCTTCCCTTTCCATCCCACTACCAGCATCCAGAGACAATTTGTAACACCTTAACAGTCTATCCATTCTACTTCCCTCCTCCTATCCATCATGAAGCATCCAGGGTTCTCAATAGGTTGAAGAATACAGTAAAAGCCCTAACGTTAGACCTTAAAAGCTTTCCACAATCTCACCTCAACTACTTTTTTCGCTTTATCTCATAACACTTTTATATCTTCCCATGGTCACCATTTTCTAAATATCCTTGTCTTTTCCAGTCCAGTTAGCCTGGTTTACATTAATCTCAGTACCTAGAATATTCATTCTCCCAACTCTGTAAAAACAAATTCTTATCCATCCTTCCTCTTAAGTCGGATACTATTCCTTTAGAGAAAGCCTCTTTCAGTCCTCTGAACACTATTTGCATTAATTTTATGAAACTATAAAATAAACTCCTGATTAAAATTCTTTATTCCATTGCCAGACAATGGGTTAATGAAAAGTAAAAAAATGTGCTTTGCCAATACCAACTAGCATTGCCCTGAATAGAGAAAGCATGGGATTATTTATTGAATGAGATTCAGTCTGATTCAGTGTCTTCCTTATACTAATAAGGGGGGTTCTGATTTTTTGTTTTATATTGTTTTTCAATCCATAGAACCCCTTCTTCAAATGAAAACTGAATGCAACAGGAGTCCAAAGTGACTACTGGGTATCCAAAGCAGGGTCTCCCTACTCTGCAGGGGATCACAGCCCAAAAGCTACACCCTCTACCCTCCTAAACAAAACAAATCACGAAAAAGGGTTTATTGGGTAAAGGATATTATTATCTAGATTCTAATATATCTCTAAAAGATACTACTGATGACCAGTAAACAAGGATGTTATTTTTATACATATACACACACACATTCTGTAAGCACTTTATTTTTTCAACTAGTCGAAACATTTTAGGAAAATGTTTTAAAAAAAGAACATTTTATATAGGGGAATACAGCCATAAAAAGAAAGCATTTTCCAAGATGTCAAAGTTATCTATATCAAAGCTGAAATGAGGGTTGTTTTAAAAATAACACTTTCAGGTCTGAAATACCTGTGAAAATGCATTATATGCTGTTTTACAACATATTCACCTAATTTTCTTTTCCTGAGGGTATAATTATAAATTGTATTACCTATACTATGCAAGTTAACTAAAAAGAGGAATTCCTGATATACTTGGTTAACAGATAGAAACCAGGCTTAAACTCGTATTTTCTCATCCAAATGAAATAATACTTAAAATAAGAAAAATTAAATATACACAGATATATGCAAACAAGCATGTACATATACATACACATACATATGTATGAACAGATATACATACAGATATATAAATGAGTATATAGCCATTTCACATACACAAAAATCTGTACAGGTAAGTGCCTGTGTATAGCAGGTACTCAAAAGCAACTGACTAAAGCATGAATGAACAGTGATGAAAATTTAATATTTTTAGATAAAAATACCTGATAGATTCAGTATCTATGTGTACAGGTGCTATCCTCTCCAAAAGAAACTTGATCATCTCCAGGAAAGGATTTGTAGGCTGTTTGGGGTTGCCCAACTTCTTAGTTATTTCACGCTGTGAAGCAGATTTTTTAAAATATTACAAAAATATGTTTAAAAAATTACATCACATTAAAATACTAAGAATCTAAAGTAATTAAAACAATGTAATACTGGTGTTGGAATAAATAAATCAATAGGAATTGAAGGAGTCCAGAAAACCAAACTAACATTTTGCATATGAGAAAGGCAACATTTCAACTAACAGGAAAAAAGATGGATTATTCAATATATTGTGTTGAAATAACTGAACAGATATTTTGAATAAAAACAGATCCCTATCTCATACCTTATGCCACAAACATTCCAAAATGATAAAAACAAATACAAAAGAATAAAATCAGGTTCAGTGGAGACACAAACTTCAGAGAGTAGAGTTATCAGGAAAGCTTGCTAAAAACAACAGATTCTAGGACCTCAGTGTGAAGATTAGTCAATCTGGGGTGGAGCCAAGAATCATGTTTTTTCTTTTTTTTCTTTTTTGAAAGCCTCTTGGAAGATGCATGGGCAACAGATTGAGAAATACTGATATTAGTAAATATTTTCATTGACTTGCAATAGAATGGAATTTTGTAAGCAGGACATAAAATGCAAAAGCCTTGAAGAGTCTGCTGATAGACTCAGCTACATAAAAATAAAACTATGCTATGTAAAGGACATCATAAATAAAATGAAAGGGCAAACTACAAATGAAAGAAAATTATTTGCAGCTTAATTAACATACATGATTAACAAATCAACAGATAAAGACAAATGTCATTCCAGAAAAATAGGCAAAGATTAAAAACATACAATTTACAAAAATATATATATAAATGGCTAATACGCCCAAGAAGAAAAAATGGTCAGATGACTAGCAACCAAGAATACAAATCCTACCAAAATAATTATGTTTTCCTTGGAGTTCTGTTTCTTTCCAATAATGACAGAAGCCAATATTGAATCTATCCTAAAGAAATAACCAAGAATGCAAAAAATTATCTGGCTATAAAGATACTAAAATGGTCTTTAAATAAAAACAGAGAAAAAAAATCTAAATGTGTAACACAAGTGACTGTTCAACAATTATGATACTTAGAATCAGTGGTACGTTCCACTGCTAGTAATACGGTAAAAGACTAATAAAAATAAGTAAAATGTACAATGCTGTATGCATATGATCTTACTTTGAAAGATATATACCATAATATTAAACAGTAAATGTCTCTATACAGGGGTTTTAGTTTATTGCCATTTTTGTGGTATTTTACATAATGAATATAAATTTCACATAATGAATACAAAATCCACATAAATGAATAGAATTTATTTTGTTTTGAAAGGGGGTCAAAATTTTACATAATGAATATTATGTAAAATAATGCATATTTTACACAACGAATATAAATTATTTCCTAAAAGGAGTCAAAAAAAGTTTGGGGGCTCTTCAAACATTAGTTTTTTTGTGTTTGGGGCTTTTTTTTTTTTTTTTGGTGGGAGAGAGAGAGAGCAGAGCACACACAAGTCAGGGAGAGGGAACAGAAGGAAACAGGGAAAGAGAATCTTAAGCAGGCTCCACACCCAGCATGGAGTCCAACACAGAGCTAGATCTCACAACCCTGAGGTCATGACCTGAGCCAAAATCAAGAATCTGACACTTAACCAACTGAGCCACCCATACGCCCCAAACATCAGCTCTTTTTCAATGTCTCTCCTTACCACACAGCCTTCAGCCTGCTTGCAGGAGCATGTTGGACTAACGAGTACTTCTAACTGTTTTCTTATTTTCTCATCATCTTCCAACACCTGTGTGAACTTCTTCATGAAATCCTGAGCCTTACCAGGATCTGGCAAATTTCCTTAAATAAATTAAAATTCAGTAAAAATACCATTTTAGGGGGAAAAAAAATACCATTTTAGAAATTTCTCAAAATAATAAAGGATCTACATTTTTCATTCTTTTATTACTTTGATTAATAATCCTAATTTACAAATTCAGTTTAGTTTAATTAGAAGTTGTGGAACAATTTCAATAGTTAATTTTCACAAAATTCTGCTTTCTAGAAATATGAAACAAGAATACTGTGAAGGAACACCTTTGTAGAGAGAGACTGAACTATTTCTAAATAACCCCTTGTAATACGTAAGGGGACTAAATATCAACCTGATGATGCCAATTTATTATTGTCTCCTTAAGCTGCTTGTGTACATTGTTCTCTTGTAACTCACAAGAACAGATCAGCAAGATTTACCTTTAAGAAACTATTTGTTAACCCATCCAGAGATAATTCACATACATATGCTATCAGTCAATAACACATGCTGAGCAAAATATTTCGGGTGTTACTACTGGATATGTCATTAATGCATGAGAGAGGATAAACCCCTGTGGAATCAAAAATGATTTTTATACCACCCTTCTAATAAATGATGTATCAAAACATGAAAGCTAGTAAAATGTTGATCCTAGTGTCTTTTGGGGGTGGGAGCGGGGGGGAGGGGCTACTCACAACTGTTACAGAGGACCAGACTAGGCTACTTCTAATAACAGAAATTATAATATAGAACTATGGACTATAATAAAAATTGTAGAAATTCAACTAAATCTTAAAATACAAATGCAGTAAGTGCAGTCTTCAAGTTCACATATAACTTTGAAATTACATTTTAAAAGTCTTATCTAGATCACTGAGGATAATAAGAACAAAGTGTCCTTATTATAAATACTTGACTATATGATCTTTTCATAGTTTTAGAATACAAAAAATCTACTGTACTGTCTTCAAATAATTTTGGAAGATGTCACTTTACAGCCCCTCCATAATGTATGGGCATCATACTAAAGGCTACAATAAGGTCTACCATTCAAGAAACAAACAGAATTGGGAGTGGGGGGAGTGGGAGGAAGACAGAGAGAGGGAGAAGGGAGGGAAGAAGCAAAAAAAAAACCCTTTAATTCAGCATTCTACAAAATACTTGACCATGAAACCCTTTTTTCTAACAATACTATTAACACCTACAGGATACCAGGATTCCTCAGAACAGAATTTGGGAAAACAGACAGGGTTAAAAAATAGAAAAAATACAGATAATCTCCTTTACAAGATAGTATCCAGAGCCAAACAACAAGGAAATAGGTATTAAAAAGCAACAACAGAAAATCACTTGCTTTAAGTTACCTAAAGAAACTAAAAACTAATTTATGTTTATCTGCTCAAGACTAGAAGATATTTTGGTCTTAAAACACTACTCATGCTAAAACACCTATCCTTAGTCTAAAACACAGTTAATTAGGTTACTGTTCTCTTCCGTATCTGAGCATTACTTCCATACACATCTTGGAACATTTGTTAACATCTCAGAAATCCATCTAAGATAGATCTCTTCACTGTTCCCAAGTGGAAGCTCCATAGAAATGTTCCTCCAGGTGTTCCTGATACTCGCTTTGTCCATGTGCTACACTATACACAGTGATCTCTAAAGCAGGAGGAAAAGCAAATGCTCTACAAAAACAGCTACTTCACCCAATCCTTGCACCAAACAAAAGAGATGTGCTATATAATCCTTTTGTATTTACTGTTAAATGCAATTAAATAACATTTTCACTGAAAGCAAAAAAGCAAATTAGTATTTTTTTTTCAAAGAAGTTCTTCTGTAATTATTAGGTATACACTTTAAATTTTGGCTTAGAAGAAAATTGGCTTCAAATAGATTCACATTAGAGCAAGCAACACTAAAGCACAAATTCAGTTTTCACAGTAAGCTTATGCAATAATTTGAATGAATTCCCAAAAATAAATTTATGTAATAAATCCTTTCTCCAGTTCTTTCTCAAACCAACAGAAAAGAAAAAGAAAACTTCAGTGTAGCAAAGTAAATGAAAATTAAAAAAAAGTTGAAGCTGAGTTGTCTGTTGAAAAAAATCAAAAACACATTATACTCTTTTCCTATATTATCATAGCCTAAAATGAAACTCCACGAAACACTTCAAATTATTAAATAGAAATATTTCAATTAAACCTTAAATTTACATGTAATATTTGAAATAACTTACTTGTAATAACCATCACTTTTGAAAATATTGCCTTGACACTGGCATCTGTCTGTAAAACACACACACAAAAAGCAAAATTAATATTTCCTAACAATAATCTTCATTATACCCTTCAGAAAATTAGATAAGCATAACCTACTAATGCTTCAGGCCCATGCCTCAACCACCACAACTCTGAGCTCCTTTTTTAGCTACATTTAAACTCCACGAAGTGAATGAAAGGTGAATGCTCCACTGTCATCTCTTCCCCTTTGCCCTGTTTTGTCATCCTCTAAACAAAAGAGAAGACTACTACACTAACCTTTTGAAACAGGGAGATATTTTGTTTTCTTTAGCAATGAAAGAACAGGCAACTAAGTATAAAAAAGGAAAAAAATTACCCGGTTTTCAAGTTTCAAGCTTGAAACAAAAAGTTCACAAGTATGTAATTCTCAATGACTTAAGGTGTTGCTAAAATTTTTAAGCCTGAGGATTATAAGGTATAGTCATGAAGCATACGGGGAAGACACTGGATAAAGAAAATTCAAAAGGATGCCAGTGACATGTACAAAAGATTTTTCTAAGAGTGCTACTTACTTGTCATATCAACCTAGTATTATTTCAGTGAATGAATATGTTAACCACATTGTACCCCATGTAATAGTCTGTGAAGTCACATGTACAAAAGATATTTCTAAGAGCACTAGTTATTCACTGCATCAAGTTAGTGTTATTTCTTTAAAAAAGATGTCTTTGTGCAACTCTGTATAATATACTGAACTAGAAAAACACTGGCGTGAAGGCAACAAATCAAATAAATATGCAAATAAACCATCCCTATTCAGAAGGAGCTTGCTAAGAGGAAGCAAAAGATAAAACATAAAATAGAAGAGTTAATTCCCAAATAATTGGAATTTAAAGTATTTGAATAGATCTGTCTAGAGTCATATAAGATCTGTTGTTTAATTTGGGGAGAAATAGGTATTGCTTGGCTGTCAAGAAGTTGATCCACATGAAAAAGAAACAGCATCAACAAAAGTATAATACTGGAAATAATGTCACTTTGAGTGACACTGAGCAAATGAATTTAGTTAAATAAAGTAGAAGGGCTATAGTGCTGAACTAAATAAGAATAAAACTATTTATCAGACTGAATAATGAAGAAGGCAAAGAAATACTGATTAGTAAGTGTGTAAGAATCTTCCTAGTAAAATAGGGAGAAAAATAAACACCCAAAAGATAAACACAGCTTTGTATTTTTCCTACCTTTAACTCCATAACGTCTACTGTAATTCTTGGTATAAAGTGAATATTAAGTAATAAGAGACTATTAATTCTCCTCTCACTAGAATTAATTCCACTTTGGACTACCATCTTCTTCCATTTGGTTTCTTCTTCAACCCCATGTCACATTAATGAGAATTCCTTCCCTCTTTAACTTGTACAACTCAGTAATTATTTTGAATTCTCTCTTTATTTTGGACAACTCAGTAATTATTTTAAGACAATTTAAAGAAAAATTCCACTACGCAGAAGACATTAAAACATTTTAATTGAATTTGAGACTGTATTTTGTTATTTCTTATGAGAATGAAGTCACGAGACGCTCCCAAATTGTTATCAACAGACAAGGGGAAGAAGTTCCCACTAAATAAATTTTAAAGGGACAGTGAGAATCAAAAACAAAATTATTTTTTATTAGTCTCACACATCATGCTGTTCAACATATGATGGGCACACTTAACATACTACCTAACTGCTATTGTATGACTTCAGTAATGCCTAAAATCAGAAATATTTTTGTAGACATACATATAAAAACATCTGGCATTTTTAATTAACACCTTTGCAACTTTGACCAACACCTTTGCACTTTATCCAGAGCTTATTAACTGAAACACACTAACTTACTGCAATAGAACAATGACTAAAATACATGTTTACAGGCTGAAGCACACTAAATTAATTGGAGGTTTCCAATTTTGTTCCTTGGCAGAGAAAGTACTGAAACAGCAGAATCACTAAAATTAGTTTTAAGTCATCTATTACAAGAAAAAACTTATTCTAGCAGGTTCAATATACTCAATAATCACAGATTTCAATAAACCATAAACAAAGAGGTTATTGTTAGCCTCCCCTTACATGAAACAACTCCTCTCTATTGACCTCTGTTCTATAAGCATGCAGTATTTGTTTGTTTTAGAGTGGGGGGTTGGGAGAATGAGGGGGGTTTCACTAAGGAGTGAAAAGAAATTAAAAATAATAGTATATTATTATTTTTGTGTGTTATAGATTTCCTTGGATGCAATTTAAAATGGCATTTTATATATTTTTTTGATGAACTGATACAACTTTTTTGATGAATTATAACTTTTACAGGCCTAAATAGAACATTCTCAAACAACATTCTAGGGAAAAAGAACACCCAGAATCATTCTAAAAGTCTAAAAAATAAAATGTGATACATCAACTGGATGAATACCAAGATTAACTTATAATTATGAAAACCAAGTAGTACATTAAGATTACTGTAACATTAATTCTAAGTAAAAATATAAAGATACATAATTAAAATTACATGACATAAAAATTTTTTTTTTTAAAGATTTTATCTATTTATTTGACAGAGAGAAATCACAAGTAGGCAGAGAGGCAGGCAGAGAGAGAGGAGGAAGCAGGCTCCCCGCTGAGCAGAAAGCCCGACGCGGGGCTCGAACCCAGGACCTAGGATCATGACCCGAGCCGAAGGCAGTGGCTCAACCCACTGAGCCACCCAGGCGCCCCACATGAAAATTTTCTAAAACAACAAGACTACACGATGGGAATATTTTAGGGCAGCAAGACAGAGTGCAAATTTACTCTACTTTCTTTGCTTTCAATAGATACAGTCATTTTCTGGGTTTTTTTTTTTTAAGCTACAAAAAAACTTTAATTCTGAGTACAAAGACATATATTCTCTTTCCTGTTGTGTATCACCTTTTACAGATATAGTAAATTTAAACTTTGAATTTTTCTATGCAATCAGTTTCTTAAAAATTTCATTGTTCTAAATTAGAGATCATAGCTTCTCCAGTAGAACAGTTCCACACAGAAACAACTGTCCAACAACACTGTAGCAATGAGAAGGAGTAACTAAAATACAGGCATTTTACAAAGCTTATCATCAAAGGAAAACTTTTCATTACATTTAACTTACTTTGGGTTGCTTAATTAAGTCAAGCAAATCCTTTACTTGATGTCGGAGCAGATTTTGACATTTCCACATTTCATTCAATGCTCTGCAAAACACAAACACATAAATTTAAATAACAAAACAGTAACAATCCTTCCAGAATATTCCAAATATATTTTTTAAGTTGAAATTAACAAAAGAGATGACAGAGATGAGGTAAACTTTACAGAACTAAGCAACTGATGATGTATGGAGCAAAAGGGCAAGGAAAATATAAGAGGTATGAACATGTGAAGGGATATCTATATCATTAACTACAATATGTGTATAAATTAGGGTATAGGAATAATCTACAGAGTTTATAAACTTGAGAAATAAAGGAATATTTGATGGAGTAAGGTCCTATAATAGGCAGGATGAAAAGGAATCAAAGCCACAAACAGAAAAGAGTTTGTGCTGAGAGAATGCAGGATACTTTTTTCTAAAACAGAAATGCTCATAATGTAACTTTATATAATATGTATTACATGTTTATGTATATTATTATAAAAGTGTGTATTATGTACTTATAGGTAAGTATACAGTTAAACATTATAATAAAATTAAAATGTATAAACCAATGTAAATAAAAATGATAAGCTCTCACTTGTTTTATTTATCCTCAAGTTCTCACTGTTTAGAGGTAGAATTTATGTTTAGATTTTTTTTTTTAAGATTAATTTATTTGAGAGAGAAAGAGAGAAAATGTGAGGGGGGGAAGGAGAGAGAGAATCTCAAGGAGACTCCCCACTGAGCAGACCTTGACAGGGGGCTTGATCTCACAGCCTGAGATCATGACCTGAGCCAAAACCAAGAGGCGGAATCCCAGCCCAGTCACCCAGGCACGCCTATGTGTTTAGATTTCTAAGGACTCATTGAGGTCTACAGTCTGAAGTATAGCTGTTACACAGTTAACTAAATAATATATTATGTTCATTATACAAATTATATAAAACATTATTACCTATATATTCTATATAGTTTATATATACATAATATATAATTATATATTATATATATTATATAATATATATAATATATATTACCTATATATTCTACACATCCCATATAGAATACATATAAGCATATTTATACTATATAAATTTGACATGTACAAGTATTTATATCCTATATATTCATTAGTTTATATAAATATATGTGTTTACATATTATTACATGTAAGTGAATATTATTTTTATACAGCAAAATTTCTGATGTCCTCTTAATACTTTTGTTTTCAGACAGAAATTTAAATCTAAAAAGAAATTACACACATACTCAAGAAAATACACATAAATCATGAGAGCAGTTAATGTTACTGAAATATTGAGTTACAGAATTCAGAACCACACAGTTTAATACTTGAAAGGAAATTTTCCAAAACCAAATACTTTTTATTATTTTGTTCTGAATTACTTACACTTCGATTAACCTCCCCTATCACACATATTAAGCACTGCCATAAAACTGTAATATAGTACAAAAGCATTAAAAAACCACCTTTTTTTTCATAGACAAGAACTAATTGCTAAAAAAGTTTCATTCTCCTCCTTAACATTCTGTTTTAAGAATACCTTTGGATACTTTTATGGAAATAAAATAGTTTAAATTTGGACACTTAAATTCCTTTACAGTAGTCATCTCAAAATGGTACTGGCAAAGCAGCAGCATTTTATATTAAAAGCTAAATTAAAATAACTATACATGTAGACATTAAAGAAAAATGACCAGTATACAGAGGACTGTAAAAATCTCATAACTAAGTAAGAGTTACATAATTAAAATAATTTTCAAAAAACAGAGTAGTCATCTGTGAAATTACTCCTCAACTCCAAAGTCAATGAATTGTCCCTTGCTTCTTAACACTTCATCATTACTTACAACTTCTGACAGGCCTGGACTTTTGAAACTTACCTTCACTTAAAGCAGGAATTATTACACCTCTAATAGCTATTTATTAAAGATGAAATATCAAGCAATTCCAAAGCTCCATATAAAATATTATGGCTATAGTGTAAATCAAAAAGTGACCATCACTAAGACTTTGTATTATATTTTTAGGGAAACCATCCTCTCAAGCATTTTAATAAAATTATCTTTTTTTTTAAGGTGTTTTTTTTTTTTTTTTTTTAATTTACTTCACACACAGAGAGAGATCACAAGTAGGCAGAGAGAGAGAGAGGAGGAAGCAGGCTCCCCGGCTGAGCAGAGAGCCCGATGCGGGGCTCGATCCCAGGACTCTGGGATCCTGACCTGAGCCGAAGGCAGAGGCTTTAACCCACTGAACCACCCAGGCGCCCCTAATAAAATTATCTTAAGCAGCAAAGACAATTTATCTTTGTGTTTGCCTTCCTAAATAATCCTTTAAAAAAAGAAAAGAGTAGACATAATATTACTACAACTGGAAGACAAATATAACTTAATATGAGCCTGAATTCCAGCACTGTCACTAAATAAACACAAAAAACTTGATTAGAGAATGGATACTCTTACAGTTGTTACTGGTCTAGTCTTCTCACTAGAGCTTTGCACTAACTCAAAGAAAAAGACAGCCACCATTGGATGGCTATCAGAAACCTGTACGAGTGCTGAAGAGAAACTCTCCTCCAGCATTCAGCTCCCAGTTGGCAAAACTACCCACCAGACTCAGCAGTACAAAATCGGGTCTAGATGAGAGCCTGCCTAATGAAAGATATCACAACCACAACACCTGAAACTACCACTAACTCTTGCCATTAACAGCTGTTCTAGGAAGCCTGGGGAGGTGGCAACACACACCATGATTAGAGAGTACTCAAGCCTGCCTCTGTTCTCTTTTTCATTAATCAAGATATTTAGGGGGACACCTGGGTGACTCAGTCAGTTAAGCATCCAAATTTTGGTTTGGGCTTGTGTCATGACCTCAGGGCTGTGGGATCAAGCCCCACTGTGAGTCTCCCCATTCTGTGGAGCGTTGCTTGAAGGTTTTCTCCCTCATCCCCACCTTGGGCAGGCATGTATGCATGTGCACACTTTCTCTCAAATGAATAAATCTTTAAAAAAAAAAAAAGATATTAGTTAACTTGGGGACTTGCTTAAAACTGATACATACCAACTTTTAAATATAGAAAGTACTGTCTTCCCCAAAAGAACATGATCACAATAAAATATATGGTTCTTTCAACAAATAAGAAAGATCCAATAAGTTCTCACCATGAACCTGCCTGCCAAGCAGCTATTTTTAAGTGCTTTCCAAACTAATTACAGTTATAAATTCAAATGACTTCTGGGCAAGAACGGTAATGTATAATGAATAAAGACAGATGTTACAATACAGAGTGGTGAGGACTCTGATAAGATTAGAAACATTATTGAAAACATCAAGATTATTACTATTCAGGAAAATGAAAAAAAGATGTGACAAAATTTAAGACCCAAGAGTCACAGAAAATAAGATGTCTGATAATGTTTAGGAAGACACAGAAAATGAATGACCAACAAGCTATAAATATTATGCATGAATCTTAGGAACCTAAAAAAAATAGGGGGAAAAGTCACAGAAGACTATATCCACACTTACTCTACTTTCATAAAGTTCAAAAACAAGTAAAAATAAGTTATTGAGGGATACATACATATATGTAAAACTTTATTTTTGATAAAACTATTTTTTAAAGATTTATTTGTATGTTTATTTGAGAGAAAGAAACAGAGAGCGGGGGAGGGGCAGAGGGAGAGGGAGAGATGCAGACTCCATGCTGAGCGTGGTGCCCAACAAGGGGCTTGATCCCAGGACCCTGAGATCATGACCTGAGCTGAAATCAAGAGTTAACCACTTATCTGACTGTGCCACCCAAGCGCCCCATGATAAACCCACTTTTTAAAAGGAAATGAAAAATAAATAATTTAAGCTAGCGGTTTCCTCTGGGTGGAAGACAGGAGGATAAAAGGGAGAAGAGTTCACAAGTTGAGTGTAGATTCAAAGATATATTTACTTTATCACTATGCTTCGAAACTCCTATGTGATCTGTGTGCATTAAATTTTTCATAAAAATAAATGTAAAGACTTTTGGAAAAATAAATCGTGAATGTAAAGTATTAAAGTAGTAAAATGTTAAGTATTAGATTTACAGTTGGTTAATTCCAAAATGCTGGTTAAAATTTTTAAAAAATCATTCAAAAAATATAAATACCTTAAGTGTTTTAACTTAAAACAGATAAAAATCTATTCACTTACCAACCATTTTTGTAGAATCTATTGGTCCATAGATTGGAATTTACTTTCAACTTTTTCATGGCATTATTTTTCAGTGTATCTCATGATTAGCATTTTTACTTTCTAATTCAAACATACTTGTTATTTAAGTGATGAATAATATCTGATATATATATATAGGCTTTGTTTTAAAGATTTGAGAAAGAGGAAGAGAGAGCGCATAAGCGAGCAGGAGTGTGGGGGGGAGGGGTAGCGCCACTGAAGGGATTGATCTCAGGACCCTGGGCTGAAATCTAAAGTGGGATGCCTAAGTGACTGAACCACCCAGGTACCCCTTATATATGTATATGTAGTTTTATAACTGCTTTTCAGTATTTTCCTTTACAATTATGATTCTTTTCCATTCCTCATATTAAAGTTTTCATTAATTATTTTTTGCTCCTATGGGTTTAGAAGTCAACATTTTAATTCTGTTCTTTTAAAGAAACTCAAATTTTTAATTTGTACACTTAATTTACAGCCTAATTAATCAACAAACCTGTCCTCTCTCACTCTTTTAAGATAAAAGAACCACAGAACATTTTAGCTGCCATCTTACATGCTGTTATCCTATAGGATCTACCTAGTATTCAAACTTTTTCACAAAGGCGCAGCACCAATCAATCAGAACAGGTGGCAGTAGAACCGGGCCTGAAGGTCCTTCTGCTATGCCCAGGCACAGGGGAAAATGGGTGGGAAGAGGATCCTAGGGACTCTCAATAGATCTTACATACTGTTCCAAGACGTGTGTGCTAGCTAAATATCAGCCCAGATGCTAACCTACTTTTTACTCTACACCTCCTTCCCTTGGTAAAGAAAACTTTGTTGTTATTATTATTGGTGGTGGTGTTGGCATTGTTGTTTTTATAAGCACTGATTATTTAGATCTGCAGAAGTGTTTGGAAATTTTGTTACTTCTTACATCCTATTCCTTTCTTCTGAATTTTGTTTTTTGCCAAAAGAAACTTTTACTCTAGTAATTTTCTCAAGTAGGATATATGAGTGGTTGACTCTCATTTTTTGCTTAAGAGTGTCTTTCATTTTTGTTCATGAAAGACGGGTGAGCTGAGTCAAGAAGCCTAGACTATGATTTCACTTAGGTTGTCTCAAGTAAGTATATATATATATGCTATTCTCATTCATTCTAATCAGCCATCAATTGCACCATGAAGATAAGGATGCACTCTAATTCTTGAGGTGTTGGCATATGACAATTTTGTTTTAAAATCAATTAAATATGGTAGTAACATAATTCACTACATGCAGTAGAAAAAGAATGAACTTTGGAACCAGGTAGAGTTCAAATCCTGACTTTGTCTCCTACTACTTGTGTGATTTTGTGCAAGTTAACTGACCTCTGGAATTCAGTTTCCCATGTGAAAAACAGGACAAATATCAATTACACGAAGGGTTAGCAAGTATTTCTATAAAAGGCCAGATAATAAATGTTATGGACCATACAATACAGTCTCTGTTGAAACTATGCAATTCTGCTGTTAAAAGCACAAAAGCAGCCATTGATAATATATACTCCTCTGCCTTAAGTACAACAGATAATAAGAAATTCACATTTCTCCTTTTCTTCAATGTTTCTATGAAAGTTATAATTGGCACATATAATAATTCCCATGGAAGAAGTCAAAGTCCCATTAAGGAGACATAGGAATGAAAATTATACGCAGCTCCTTAGATTTCAATTTCCGAACATTTAATCCCCCACTTGTAATGACATTTGCTGGAATGCAGAGCATCTACATTTTCTAAAACCTAGGGCAAATCAATCTCTAGGTTTCAATTTCCTAACCATCAGTATGATTCAATTAGTAATGTCTCTTCCATGTCCAAAATGCCAATTCCGTATTTTCTGCTCAAAAGTATTTTCTGAATGAAAAATGGTCATTAAAATGTATTTGTGCATACCCATATGCCAAACTATAACAGATGCTGAGGTTATACAGCATAAAATATGTACCCTACCGCTCTACAGCAAAATTCAAATGACCATGAGGTTAAAATAAGGCGGTAGGATTTTCTCAGTATAGATCTTCTTAATGCCTTAAGGAAGAAAACAAACAAAAAGGTACATCAATACTTTTTGAAATGACAATATGTATGTCTGGAGAAAGAAATCAAATCCTGAAAGATTCCATGTCAATCAGCTCTATGTTTTAATTGCTTATAAAAATCCTTGTTAATCCCATGTTGATAGCAGTACTTTTGAAAAAACAGCCAAGTATTTTATTGTGTCTGATCATTTAAACAATGTTTGCATTACATAAATTGTTAACATTTAAAAATACATTTGTGGGGGTTTTCCCCATAATATCCAATACACTGAAAAAGATGAAAAAAAAAACAAAATTTGACATTTGAAACATACTTCACAGCATTTAAATCCAGTGTGGCATACAAGTAATATAGACACTTCATCCGTTCTGTAGTTTCCAAATTGTGGGGAACCATGTATTGGGCAAAGATGCGTTCAACAAGCAATCTGCAAAAACACAGAGAAGGTACTGTAATGATTTTTTTTTTTAATGTACTGAATTTGTATATAAAATTCCAAAACACACAAAGGATACATATAAAAGAAGTTTCTGCTTTCTGAATGGAGATGAGATTTCAAATTGATGATTTCCTTCTATACGAAGAGGAGCTGAAAAAAGATCTAGCTGGATGTACTGGCAATAACTCTATACCCAGCTAAGATAACTACCTCTGCATAACCTTAAGTATATACAAGGGATTCGATTTCCTTATCTGAATAATAAAGTGTCAAAAAACCAGGTCCTTCCAAATGACAAATTCTAAGCATCTCTAAGTTAAAATTTCTAAAGACATAATAAGACTCTTCCGAGTTTTTATTCTTCTGAGTAAACATCATGAAAAGACCTGGTTAACAGTTAAAAAAAAAAAAAAAAGTACTAGCAAATAATGCAAATCTCCCATGCAATGATGTTGCACACTCAAAAAGTCTAAAAATGTTAATTTTATAAAAATAATACCTATAAAGTTTCTTAAATAAAGTTAATCTAAGATACCCAGTTTCTAGTTACTCTAACTCTTAAAATTGTAAGGTGGCCTACTGGTTCTTAATTTTCTCATTCTCATCTATTATGAGTAAGACCATTTGGATCTAAGAATTTAAAATAAATTCAAGCAAGTGAAATGAATTCTGCAAGCAGGATTCACAGATCTATTTACTACTAAATGGTTAGGATCCATACAAGATCTAACCTTATACTACAAAAGAAAAATATGATTATATTCAGATAATGTGTTTCAAATAAAACTATAAACTGTCTTTTTATCCTTCAGTAAAAGCTGTTTATTTAAAATGTCTAAAATCCAAAAGCTTTACTTTCATTTACTTGAAAACATTTTATTTGAAAAAGAACCTGTGAAATAAAATTTAAATGATGATACACATTTCTACTCTTAAGTACCGCTGTTTAAAAATAGTATACAAAAATGAACTTAAAAA
This sequence comes from Enhydra lutris kenyoni, assembly GCF_002288905.1. Lineage (NCBI taxonomy): Eukaryota > Metazoa > Chordata > Mammalia > Carnivora > Mustelidae > Enhydra > Enhydra lutris. The sequence continues at coordinate 4,915,321 of NW_019154144.1, read as the reverse complement.
CTGTATCCCTCCTTAAAGGTATATGCACATTATTGCTTCATTTATGGCTTTGGTAGGAAGAAAACTAGTCACTCACTAGCTTTAACTTGCAGTAAAAACTGAGACACTATAAAGTTATAAAGAAAACAGTTTACCTAAAACAAAAGATCAACAATAGCTAAATACATCAAAAGCACCATATAATTTACATATGGTGTCCTTAACTTACCGATCATCAATACTATTTTGATAATATATATGTAGCAATTTGTCTTTGATCCATGAAATCTGTTTTGCAGCATCTTTTCCAGCTGCTGATTGTAAAGCATACTTCTTATAAATTTGGGCAAGTCCCATCATGGCTTCTTTGCGCACTCTCCACTTAAAGTAAAAACAAAAATGCTTTCTTAAAATTTAAAAACATTCATATTGTATTTCAAGAAAGTCCGTTTTCTTGTTTTTAAGCTGCTTTACACAATATATCTTCATCACTCCTCAGTTACTAGATATCAATTTATAATGACTATGAAAAAAACACAACTATCATTTTAATATATCTACTATGTATGGTACAGAGATATCAACATGTATAAAAAATTTTAATGCTTTAATATCCTAAGCCCATCATTTACCCCTAAAAAACAAACATTAATCACCATCACATGAAGTCACTGAAAATTGGTAAGAGAAAGTATGCTACAGAATTTTAACAGGCAAAGAATGAGTTAATTGTGACTTATCCCTTAGACATTTTTTCCATTTATGGTGTATATTAAATATACTTCAATTATTGGTTTTATCAAATGCTAAGTAAAGACACTCAGTTCATTTTGTATATCTGAGAATCAAGTTCAAGTGTAAGAGGAATGCATTCAACTATTTTCTTAAAATACGTATTTGCTAGTATATCTAATACTGCTTAATTATCTTGGGATGAGTTTATTCTTTAATTTTACACAAACAGCACTATAATCAGTAAGATGTTAGTAATGTTTAGAACTTCATGAAGCTGCACAGATTTTTTTTTTTTTCCTTTGCAGTCTGTCATTCATTGTATATTATTCCCTTGGTTTTTCTTTCAATTACTTACAGCAGATTAAGAACAGTCCTTATCTCATCCATCCACTGATACATATTGAAATAAAAGACTTCAAAAAGCCTTACTCATAAAATAAGAATTCAATTTGTTTGTAGGAACTTTCTATTCTCTGTCTTATCTCTAATTCCCCAAACTGCTGCTTTAAGGAGAATTTAAAGATAGAGCATATTCTAATTCTGCCAAGAACATAAATATATTCCATTATTTTTTGATATTCAATATTTATATGAATGAACCAAGGAGGCCTATTATGAATACAACATTATCAAAAATTATATGAATTTATGTGACCCCAACAATACACAGATACTTAGCTCAAATTCCAAGTCTAACAAAGAAAAAGACTACTTGAACACTTAAAAGGCTGTTATCCTACCACGAGGCAAATCTCCTTTTCCTTCTTTATGCCTTTGGGACCTTTCATTAATACTCTATGAAATATTCAAAAAAGACAAGTCTAAATTTATTAGTTAAGATAATTTATTCCTAATACCTATAGATTTGGAGGGAAAACTATGCAATTCCTGCCCATCTGTCCTCTACCCACAAACAGCATTACCAAAGAGAGCATTAAATGATGACGACGGCACACCCAAACTTATAAGCAACTATTAAAATGACGTATTTGCTAGTCAAAACTATTCACAACTACCAACGGGCTTCCCGCTTTCTTTGTTAATTAACCCCCAAATACTTCAATGATTTTCATCCTTCACCAAAATTATTCAAGCCTAAATCCAGTAAAACCCACACCAGAAAGGAAAGGTAATGGGGATGAGGAGAGAATGAACATTCACTCACATACTTTACTGAGTGTCTAATATTGCCAGGCAATAAGAATACAAGAATAAGAAGACACTATACCTCTCTTAAGAAGCCACTGATTACTGAGTGCAGCTAGTGGGTGCTCACTCAAGGGGAAAAGTTTAGGGTCACAGAAGATAGGCTGGAAGCATGCTGCTCTGCCAGGTTTAGCTTTGCAAAGTTGAAAACATGTTATTTTCTACTCCACAGAAATTATAATACAACCAGCTAAAGGACTATCAACTGATACTCATGTGAAAAGAAACAGAAGAGAGTCAACAACAACATAAGAAGTTGTGTCAGAGGCCTTTACAAGTCATTTATTAAAACTAGTGTCCAGGCTAAACATCTGACTACCATTTAGAGCCATCTCATTTTTAAGATGAGAACAAATAATCTCAATTTATAAACCCAACAAAACTTAATATAACAAAAAAATAAAACGTTCTCATAAATACTATTAAAATGCCTCCTAAAAAGGGCAAGTTACATTTAAATCTCAATATTTCCAAATGAAATACTACTAAACTTAAAGTATGCAAAGTAAAAGCTGCCTACTACTAATCATTATTCCTACTTACCCGTTTGTCTAATGTTCTCTCTCTCACAAAATTAAGTAAGTGATCGTTGACCAGAAGAATATCCTTTTTAGCAGCTGTAACTATGGACACAATAACATCATGTCTAATAGCTTCTTCAGGGTCATGTGACCTCACTTTAAGATATTCTGAAAGACAAAATTTTATTTTATTAAAATTGAACTTTAAGAATTAATATGTTTTAAAAGATTGCATTAAGTCCTTGGTAAGTAAACCACAACAAAACAAAACCTAAGTAGAAGGTTCAAAGTTTCAAAATTAAGAGCAGAGGAGAAAAGGGCATAGACATGAAGGTTAGTCCTTTAGTCAAAATATACTAGTTTACACGCAACTGAGTATTAAAACCCCTCCCCATCTGGGGGTCAGGGTAGTGTATTAAGGAGATCTTAACCTCATTAATTAAACCATACAAATGAACTAAGAAGTATATGACTTCAAATATTTCATTTCTATTTTTATTTTTTTTAAAGATATTATTTATTTATTTGACAGAGATCACAAGTAGGCAGAGAGGCAGGCAGAGAGAGAGGGGGAAGCAGGCTTCCTGCTGAGCAGAGAGCCCAGCCAATGCAGGGCTCGATCCCAAAACCCTGGGATCATGACCTGAGCTGAAGGCAGAGGCTTTAACCCACTGAGCCACCCAGGTGCCCCTCTATTTTTGTTTAAATAGTTAAAATATTCAAGTCAAGTAGTTCTACTGGGAAAAAGCTAGAATATTTAAGCTTCTATCCCTTATCTGAGTAAGGTTTCAGAAAGAACAAAATTAAAATACCATCCACCAAGCAGTAAGATTACAGGAAACACCAAAAGAAAAGTCCATGTAATTAAACTAAGAAAGGCAAAGGAAACATAGAAGAAATTAAACATTTAACGATTAGGAGTGACTGGAGAAAGACCTTAAATTCAGTCAAAAACATGGCAGTTCTGATCTGACACTGAGCTGAAAGAAAAAATTAACACTCTTCAGTAATGATGTATTAGAGGCTTAAGGAAGAGGTACCACAACTGAACATGAACATAACAAATAAAATATCATTTCACTTTCTATTATAGACCAGTAAGCTAAATTTTCATTGTTTGGATTTGAAGCAATATGTCTAGCTATGCCTATATACAGCAAATAGTGCTTATGATTGTAAATGGATTTACTTCCCTATAAATTGACAGTTTAACAAATAATTACAACACAAACACCCATAAAACCACTGCCCAGGTTTAAGCATTTTCACCATGAGCATTCTATAACAGAAACTATTTCCAAAAATGAGAAAGACCATCTGTCATATGTCACCCCCCCCACAAAAAAAAACTTCTGAAGTGTAATTTTACCTAACTCAGTAAAGAAAGTTACTTTAAGTACTGATTTCAAATGAAGCCTGCTAAATACATCTCAAGTTCATTTCTCCACCAAGATAAACATGGGAGTTTTATCTTGCACTTTACTTGTTTCAAGTGCAATTGATATTATTCTTAGAGGCCACTAAGACGAAACCAATGAGAACACCATCAATTTTAAGATGCATCCCAATCTCCCTAAGTCATTCATATTGAACAGATATACACCAGAACTATTAACTTACAGATCCCTACTGTGCAGAGGAAAACAAAAGAGAAAGAGGAAATTCTTGGTAGTAAGCATGACAAAGCAGCTAATACTATTCTTCACAATATGGCTATGTCCCTCAAAATGTGGCTGAAGGCACAAGGATGAATCTCACAAAAACACTGTCAAGAAAGGCAAGACAAACATGTGTGTCTAACATATATTAATCTTAGCTCACTCCTGAAATCCTAAGAAAATGTCTTTTAAAAGGGACAAGTATAAGAGAAAAGATCATAGCAAAACAGAGTTTTCAACAAAATTGTGGCAGATGTAGCACTTGTAAACAAAATGAAAAGATGAAATCCAAAAAGGAAGAAAATAATAAATAAGCTCATTTCCAGGGTAGAAGAACCATGAAAACATTTAGAAATTCAAGGCACCAGCTGGAAATAGAAGGAATGCTTGAAATAGTGCACGTAAAGTAGTTAGAACCTTAGATTTTTCAGGGCTATCTTTCAGCCAACTACAAAAAACATGCAGTTTATAGCAATACAGGCCTACCTCAAGAAGCAAGGAAAAACTCAAATAAACAACCTAACCTTAAAGCTAAAAGAGTTAGAAAAAACAAACCAAAAAAAAAAAAAAACAAAGAAAGCCCAAACCCAGCAAGAAGAAGGAATAATAAAGATCAGAGTAGAAATAAATGATATAGAAACATAAAAAATAGAACAGATCAATGAAACCAGGAGTTGGTTTCAATAAACCTCTAGCTATCAAAAAAACAAAAGGACTCAAATAAACAAAATCATTAATAAAAGAGGAAAAATAACCAACACCACAGAAATACAATTATAACAGATTTTTATGGAAACCCATATGCCAACAAATTGGACAACTTAGAAGAAATGGATAAATTCCTGGAAACATACAACCTACCAAAACTAAAGCATGGAGAAATAGAAAATAAATAAATAAAATAGAACAAATTACCAGCAATGAAATTGAATCAGTAATCAAAAAAACCCCAAAAAAACAAAAGTCCAGGACCAGATGGCTTCATAGGCAAATTCTACCAAAGAATTAAAGAAGAGTTAATAACTATTCTTCTCAAACTATCTCAAAAAAAAAAAAATAGAAAAGGAAAAAAAAATAGAAGAGGAAGGAAAACTTCCAAATTCATTCTGTGAGGCCAGTATCACCCTGATACCAAAACCAGATAAAGACACCACCAAAAAAAAGAATTCTATAGGTCAATATCTCTCATGAGCATAAATGCAAAAATCCTCAACAAAATATTAGCAAACTGAATTAAACAGTATTTCTAAAAAATCATATGTCTCATTGTAGTGGGATTTATTCCTGGGATATGAGGGCAGTTTAATATTCACAAAACAATTAACTTGATAAATCACATTAATAAAAGAAAGGATAAAAATCAGATGACCTAGGGCTCCTGGGTGACTCAGTCAGTTAAGTGGCTGCCTTCGGCTCAGGTCATAATCTCAGTGTACTGGGATCCAGCCCCCTCGATGGGCTCCCTGCTCAGCAGGGATTCTGCTTCTCTCTCTCCCTCTGATCTTTCCTCCTCCTCACACTCACTCTCTCTCAAAAATAAATAAATAAAATCTTTTTTAAAAATCGTATCCTCGGGGCACCTGGGTGGCTCAGTGGGTTAAACCTCTGCCTTTGGCTCAGGTCATGATCCCAGGGTACTGGGATCAAGCCCCGCATCCAGCACTCTGATCAGCAGGGACCCTGCTTTCCCCTTACCCCCACCTGCCTCTCTGCCTACTTGTGATCTCCGTCTGTCAAATAAATAAATAAAAATTTTTTAAAAAATCGTATCATCATTTCAACAGATGCAGGAAAAGAATCTGACAAAGTATAAGATCCATTCATGATAGAAATCCTCTGCAAAGTAGGTCTAGAGGGAACATACCTCAACATGATAAAGGCCTTATATGAAAAACCCATAGCCAACATCATACTCAGTGGTGAAAAACAGAGCTTTTCCTTTAAGGTCAGAAAAAACACAAGGATGTCCACTTCCACTGCTTTTATTCAAAATAGTACTCGGAAGTCCTAGCCACAGCAATCAGACAACATAAAGAAATAAAAGGCATCCAAATGGATAAAGAATAAAAAGGCATCTATCCAATGGATAAGATAATCATTATCTCTTTAGAGAAAACTCTAAAGACTCCACCAAAAAATCACTAGAACTGATAAATGAATTCAGTAAAGTCATAGGACACAAAATCAATGTACAGAAATCGGTTGCACTCCTATACAATGAAGCAGCAGAAAGTGAAATTAAGAAAAAATCCCATTTAAAATTGCATCAAAAATAATAAAATATCTAGGAATAAACTTAACCAAAATAGTAAAAGCCTGTACTCTGAAAATTATAAAAATACTGATGAGATCAATTCAAGATACATGATACATGCATACATGATAAAAAGAAACAGAAAGACATTCCATGCTCATGGGTTGGAAAAACAAATACTGTTAAAATGTCCACACCACCCAAAGCAATCTACAGATTTAATACAATTCATATCAAAATACCAACATTTTTCACAAAACTAAAACAAACAATCCTAAAATTTGTATGGGATTAAAAGATCTTAACTAGCCAAAGCAATCTTGAAAAAGAAAAAACTGGAGGTATCACAATTCCAGACTTCAAGTTATATTACAAAATGGTAGAATTAAAATAGTATGGTACTGGCATAAAAATAAACACACAGATCAATGGAACAGAATAGAAAACCCAGAAGTAAACCCACATTTTATGACCAATTAATCTTCAACAAAGGAGAAATGAATATCCAATGGAAGAAAATCTCTCCAACAAATGGAGTTGGGACAGCTACATTGCAAATAAATGAAACTAGAACACCTTCTTTCACCAAACACAAAAATAAACTCAAAATGGATTAAAGACCTAAATGTGAGACCTTAAACTGTAAAAACCCTTGAAGAAAGCACAGGCAGTAATTTCTCGGACATTGGCTGTAACATTTTTATAGATAGTGTCTCTCAAGGTAAGGCAAACAAAAGCAATAATGAACTATTGGGACTATTTCAAAATTAACTTTCTACACAGCAAAGAAAACAACCTAGAGAAGGGAAGAAGATAGAAGATAATGGCAAATAACATATCTGATAAAGGGTTAGTACCCAAAACATATAAAGAACTGATACAACTCAACATCAAAAACCCCAAATGATCCAATTAAGTAATAGACAAGATATGAAGACATTTTTCCAAAGACAAACAGATGGCCAAAAGATACATGAAAAGACGCTCAAATCACTCATCATCAAGGAAATCCAAGTTAAAACTACAATGAGGTATCATCTCACACCTGTCAGAATGGCTAATATCAACAACCAAGAAACAAGAGGTCTTGGTGAGGATATAGAAAAAGGTAAACTCTCTTGCACTGTCAGTGGGAATGCAAACTGGCTCAGCCACTCTAGAAAACAGTATGGAATTTCCTCAAAAAGTTAAAAATGGAACTACTCTCCAAGCCAGTAATTCCACTACTGTGTATTCACCCAAAGAATAAAAAAACACTAATTCAAAGGGATACATTCACCCCTATTTATTGCAACATTATTTACATACAATAGCCAAGCTAAGGAAAAAGCCCAAGTGTCTATCCATGGATGGATATGAAGAAGAGGTGGTATCTCATGAGAGATATTGACCTATAGAATTCTTTTTTTTGGTGGTGTCTTTATCTGGTTTTGGTATCAGGGTGATACTGGCCTCACAGAAGAATTTGGAAGTTTTCCTTCCTCTTCTATTTTTTTTTTCCTCTTCTATTTTTTTGAGATAGTTTGAGAAGAATAGGTATACACACACATACACACAGCAGAGTATTATTCAGCTTTAGAAAGGAATGAAATCTTGCCATTTGCAAAACATGGATAAAGCTAGAGAATATAATGTTAAGCAAAATCAAAGAAAGACAAATACCATATGATCTCACTCACATGTGGAATTTAAGAAAACTGATGAGCAAAGGAAAAAAATAGAGAGCGAAAGACAAACCAACAGACTCAACTATAGAGAACAAACTGATGGTTACCTGAGGAAGGCAGGTAGGGGGATAGGTGAAGTAAGTGATAGGAATTAAAGGAAAAAACAAAACAAAACTAAAATGTGCCCAGAGGCTGAAAAGTAGGAAATCATAACACAACATAAATGTTTCATAAAAAAAGGAAACTACACACTATCTTTTGGTAAACATTCAAACATTCCAAACAATGGAAGGATTTAAAAGGTTATCGGTGAAATTATTCACATTTAAAATATATTTTAGATAGCTATAAAAAAATCAAAACATGGGGTGCCTGGGTGGCTCAGTGGGTTAAAGCCTCTGCCTTCGGCTCCGGTCATGATCCCAGGGTCCTGGGATCCAGCCCCGCATCCAGCTCTCTGCTCAGCAGGGAGCCTGCTTCCTCCTCTCTCTCTCTCTGCCTGCCTTTCTGCCTATTTGTGATCTCTGTCTGTCAAATAAATAAATAAAACCGTTAAAAAAAAAAATCAAAACATGTATTATTTAGGTAACAGCGAACTTTGTATTAAAGTTCTGACTATGGGAAAATTACTTAATTTTTTTATACTTTAAAAAAGATCCAGAACATACACAGACCACTACAAATCAACAAGAAAAACAAGCCAATTTTAAAAAGATGGATTTAAAATTTAAACACACACTTCACAAAAGAAAATTTCAATACACACATAAAAAGATACTTAATCTCATTAGTCATCAGGAGAATGCAAATTAAAACCACAATAAAACAGCAAGAACTATGACAATGACTACAAACAAAAAGATTTATACAAAATGGTGACAAGAACACTGAAGAACTGGAAGTCTAAATCATTTCTAGTCCAAGTGGAAAACAATATAGCTAATATGGAGAACTTAGTCATTTCTTATAAAATTAAACATGTATTTACCCTATAACCAGCAATTTCACTCTAAGTAATCACAGAGAGAAATAAAAGCATAAATCCATAGAAACACTTGTAACAATACTCAGAGTAATCGTAATCTTAATAGCTCAAAATCAAAAACAACCCAGAAACCCATCAAACAAAAAAGTGAATAAACAAATCACTGTGTATTTATACAATAGAATATCACTCAATAATAAAAAAAAAGGAATGAAATAATAATACAGGAGTCCCAAAGATACCAGCAACTAGACTTTTAAATTCCTGATAGGATCTTCTTCAGTGGGGAATCTGACCAGTTAAAGACAAGTATTTAAACTAAAGGTTTTCTAACAAAGAACCCACCCAGGTCACCCTATATCGAAGTTCAGAATCAGCAATCCCTCTATACATTCAGGGCTTTCTAAACAGCTCTTTATTTAGTCCCCGACTCTTAATTATAGCAGAGAGCTACCGACTAACAAGCATTTGAGGAAAGCCTCTAACACAGAAAATACAGACAAAGCAGGTGGGAAAAATAAGTTGACTAAAACAAACCTTTTGTAGGAAAAAAATTCTCCAAAACACTATCATTAATTTTTTCAGAGAATAGTGCATCAATAACACAAGAATAGAATGTTACAGTAAAAGGAACGTCCAGGGGAAAAGAGAAGGAGGAAGACAAAAGAGAAAGAGACACACACACACGCACACACACACGCAGGGGAGAGAGAGAGAGAAGGAAAGGAAACAGAGGGAAGATGAAAGAGGGAGGAAGAACAGATCCTCTGAAGATCAATGCTATATAGTAGAAGCTCAAAGAGCAAGCAGTCCAAATTCAGATATGAGTGGGCAGGTGGAGGGTTTCAGACATGATATCACCCACAAAAAAAGGATGAAAGTGAGAAATTCCTGCTGTTTAAAGAGAATTGGTAGAAATTTAACAAAACCTGAAAGTATTACTATGACAAACTATTGTTAAAAATATTAAAGAGGGGCATCTGGATGGCTCAGTCAGTTAAGCATCTGTCTTCAGCTCAGGTCATGATCCTAGGGTCCCGGGATTGAGCCCCACATTTGGCTCCCTGCTCAGGTGGAAGCCTGCTTCTCCCTCTCCCTCTGCCTGCCACCTCCCCTGCTTTTGCTCCCTGTCAAGTAAATAAATCAAAATTCTTAAAAAAAAATTATGAAAGAATACACTTCATCATTTTATCAAAAGAAACTCAGAAGGAAGTAGTAAGATTTAAGAAGCAACCGTAAGCAAGGACCATAAAAAAAAAACTTTTAAATATACTACAAGTTGATAAAGTTTTAAAAAGAGTAAATAACTAATAACAAACAATAATGTAAACAATGGAAAGAGAACATGCAGAGTTAAAACTTTGAAGTTAAACCTTGAAGTTCCTTGATTGCTCAGAAAGAAGCTAAAGAGTTCTGATTAACGTTAGACTTCATTCATCAATTATACAGTAAAAGCACAAAAGTGAAAATGTTAACTTCTAAGCCCCAAGGGAAAAAAGGAAAAATGAAAACAAAGAAAAGTAAGCAATTAAGCAGAAAAGAGGAAAATAGGAGGGGAAAAAAAAAAGCAAGATGCATGAAAATAAAATACATAAGACAGTAGGAATAAGTTCAACTCCATCAAATTCAAATGATACCATTTCAATAAAATTTTTAAAAACACATAACAGAGGGACGCCTGGGTGGCTCAGTTGGTTAAGCAGCTGCCTTCAGCCCAGGTCATGATCCCAGTGTCCTGGGATCGAGTCCCACATCGGGCTCCTTGCTTAGCAGGGAGCCTGCTTCTCCCTTTGCCTCTGCCTGCCACTCTGTCTGCCTGTGCTCACTCTCGCTCCTCTCTCTCTGACAAATAAATAAATAAAATCTTAAAAAAAAAAATACACATAACAGAACCATATATCATTTATGGACAAATATATACATGTGACGTAGATAGAAAAAGAAACAGGATGCAGACCAAATTTAGTGGAGTAGCTACCCTCTGTGGAAACAGGAATAATAGTTTATGAGTGGCATTTCAACTACAACTACAATTTCTTTTCTTTTTTAAATCTCTTAAGCAAATATAGCAAAATGTGGTAACATTTCTGAAGAAGACATAGCAGCTACTATAGTCATCTGTATTTTCCAAACAATTTCCTAATTTGAAAAAATTAAGGGTGCTTGGGTAGCTCAGTCAGTTAAACCTCTGCCTTCAGCTCAGGTCATGATCCTGGAGTTCAGGGATAGAGCCCCACCCATGGGGCTTCCGGCTCAATAGGGAGTCTGCTTCTCCCTCCCATTCTACCCACCCCCCCACATTTGTGCTCTCACTTGCTCTCTTTCTCAAATTAATAAAATCTTAATAAATAAATAAAATCTTTTGCTTAAGATTTTATTTATTTGTCAGAGAGAGAGCGCAAGCACAAGTAGTGGCAGGCAGAGGGAGAACCAGGCTCCCAGCTGAGCAAGAAGCCCAATATGGAGCTCCATTCCAGAACTCTGGGATCATGACCTGAGCCAAAGACAGACACTTAACTGAGCCAAGCAGGCATCCCTAAATAAGTGAAATCTTAAAAAAGAAAAGAAAAATTAATAGACGAGCAATATTCAGATACGTGATATCTTTATTAGTATAAAAATGCAAAATTCTGAAATGCCTTGTAATTTATACAGATTTCAGAAAAGTGACCCCTATTTAACATAGTTAGTTTACATATTAATGACGTTTACCTAAGTTCTCAACACATTAAAGAAGAGTAAAGAATACCAAAGTGAAGTTCAAATCCAAATACCTAAAATATCTTTAGAATTGTTCTGAAATGAAAAAACTCGTATTGTTTCTGGTAAACTGACTTTTTATAGGTGTTTCTAGACTAAAAGATATAAGGAATAAAAATTCTAGCTTCAGAGAGTAACTTCCATGATAATGAATTAAAAGATGACTTTACCCATCACAGTAACCAAAAAACGGGATTTTTTTCCCCATATACATAAAAATGATTTTTTTCACCAAAGAAAATCTAGGCATATTTGCTATTATGGGTATATAATACCTGTTAAGTCCTTTGCTAAATCAGGATGGTTCATGAGACAATGACTAGCAAACTTCACACATTCCAAGCGGATTGGTACATGGATGTCATTAAACCTGATAAAATATAAAGGCACAAAACATTCTTTAAAATAAGAGGAACAATTATGTGTTTAAAATATACACAATTTATATTTATTTCTCTAATAAAAAGAAAAAACAAGTTATGTAGAATAATTCAAAGCAAAGCTAGACAATTTCAACAAAGTTTTGATAAGCTATATATTTATGAATGCTTCAGAATGTCTACATTAAACCAGGACAATCTCCTATGAGAACTATGTACTTTTAAGGAGTTTGTGAAAACAATATACGTTTGGCTCAAGCACAAAAAATAAGAATGACAAGATTTTTCCTATAAATATATTTTTTTAAATATATATGTTTATATAAGCTTATTTGTGTGCACAGGTCATAGATACATTATATAAATCCCATTCTTTCTTAAGTGTAGGGCATTCACAAAGTGTGGCAGATCTTGCACTAAACCCTGTATTATTTTACAGGACTCTAAAACTGAGCCCAAATTAACTCCTATCCAGTTAAACATCACATTACATTTCCACTAATACCAAAGTCAATTTTAAATGAAGGAGTAAATATCTTAGTATTTATCTCCAAAATATTAAAACTCTTTGAAAGATATGCAACTTAGGTATCTTTTAATTTTGTATTTCTCTTCCATCTTTTTTTTTCCTTATAATTTATTTGGTGAAGAAATTGTTCTCTTTGTGTGTGTAGTGTTTTCCCACAGTTGAGATTTCACTAATCTGTATTATCCTGGTTTCAATTAATAGGCTCCCCTTCTCTCCTAAATCTTACAAGTTGACAGTTAGATCTAGACACTTAATTATATCCAGATTCACTGTTTCAGCAAGACTATTTCATAGATGGAATCCTGTTCCTCCATCATAAAGCCCACGATGTCCAGCTGTCCTAAACCATAATGTTGAAAGCCTGTATACACTAGTTCAGCCTGGACTACAAAAGAGTGATGTCTTTGAAAAATCTTGTTAAGTAACAACAAGAACATCAAAGTAAAGTGAGAATTTTCCATTGCATATTTTCATATATCTAATTCTGTAATATCAAAAGGTTTCCAAATCATCTATCACCCAATACCGTAACAAATTCATAACATATCATAACAAATGTCATAGCAAATATTATAAAGGAGAAAAAAAGAGATCTTCTAAACGAGCACCAAATTATTCATAAAAGCTTATTATAAGAGGGGCGCCTGGGTGGCTCAGTGGGTTAAAGCCTCTGCCTTTGGCTCAGGTCATGTTCCCAGGGTCCTAGGATAGAGCCCCCAATCGGGCTCTCTGCTCAGCAGGGAGCCTGCTTCCTTCCTCCTCTCTCTCTCTGCCTGCCTCTCTTCCTACTTGTGATCTCTGTCTGTCACATAAATAAATAAATAAATAAAATCTTTAAAAAAAGAAAAGAAAAAAGAAAAGCTTATTATAAGAAAAAAAATGCTCTATGAGTACACTCAAAAATAAGTTATAACACCTAGCCTATGGTATCATATAGTTTCCAGACTGTTTTGAATCCAAGTACTTCATCCCTATGAACTTTACCATTTTCAACTAAACATATACCATTTAACCATTATAAATAAATATTATAAGACCTCTTTAAAAAATACTCTAGCTTCTTAAAAGTGGTAATAATCTGTGAGTTTCAGTTTGAAGACAATAATTTTAAAAGTAAAGGAAAAATTACAATGTAATGGAAATGTGACAAATTTTAACCTCCCAAATCAAGTCTGGATAATCCAAGTCCTGATTTAAAGATACAGTAAATGTCTATGAGTAAAACCTGTATTTTTGTTATACCACATTAAGTGGACTCTAAATTAACTGGTATAATTTAATTAAACATATAAGCTATTCTGCTCTACTGCCCAAGAACTTTCCACTGTATTTAAAGGAAAAGAGTCTAGAAAGCAAACTCAAAATGACAATAGACTAAAATTTATTCATTTAACGCACCTTGTCAAATACTATTGAGCTATATAAGCGATAAGAAATCAGATTAAGAATTTAGCACTTAGCAAGCTTATAGTTCATTTAACAAATTAGAAAAATAAGGCCAAGAGAGATTAAATTTATTATAATCATGACAGTTCTAATATTAAGATGGAAAGAAAAGTGGTTATAACATGCAAATATTTCAATATAAAAAGAAACAGAGTATGAGTTTTTAAATCCTATTTGTGACTTAACTGCATTATTTGTTATGAAAAAAATTTAAGCAGAGAAAAAAAAATTCTCCTTTATCTTCTGGGTCAAAGTAGGTTTCAGCCAGGGCACTTTAAGTGGTTTTAATCAAGGTCAAGGATGCCTTTAAAAACATAATTGAACCCTTCTCAAATAAAAAAGAAACAAACAAATACACTCAAAATTTTGCAAACAATTTCACGATTGTGAACATTAAAAGCATATATATATCCCAGGCTATCACTTCCTTTAAAAGAGAAATGTACAAAGGAGGTTAGGAGGAAGACATACATATCATTTATTTATTCATTCTGTGGATACCCGTGCATCTCACAATGATTTATTTTCACTGGAATGAATCACTGCTAAGGTACTAACACATTTTAATTTCATGACTATAATACTTTCTGAGATAGCTTTTTAAGCGTATCATCTTTCAGAAATTATTAAGGGCAAAATAAGATGAAAACAGAAAGGGAAATTGTAAATATGGCTAATCAGTACTAACACTCAAAAATTTCAAAATATAAAACCTTCATTTTTATAATTTCAGGAAAATATTAAAATATGGATGACATTTTGAGATAATATAAATAGATTAAAAACATTTATTACTTTTAACAGGACACCAAAATCATATACCTGCCCAAGTAACACTGCCAAAGCGGTTTGTTTTGAGAAGCCAATTCTGAATCCTTCGCACCAAACATTTTTGCCAATAGTTTAACAACTTGTAGGCGTTCCTCATTATCATTGCTCTAAAAAAAAACACAAACAGCTTTAAAACCATCAGGTAGATATAGTCACAATAATTTTCCCATGATTTTCCTCATCTCCAATTCCACAGAAAAACTTTCATGAGCTCCAGACAAAAAAGTATACATAAAAATGTTCAATATATGTTACAAGAAATAAACCATTAAATGTTCTAATCAGCTTGTTAAAGTATACTTCCTATATGAAAATACATCCCAAAGTTTGATTAAATGTTAGAGACCCCTCTTGATTTTGAGGCTTATTTCCATTCACAGTCAAATTCAAAAATTAACTACATCAAAGATATGCAGGCCTTTGAAAAACTGTTTTTTAAAAAATAGCCATGAAGAGGCCAGGCCTACAGTAGACATAAAGTTCTGCATGATTGTACTGGTTAAGCTCTTTGTAGAAATAAATATGTGAAATCTCCCAAAAGAACAATCAGTTCACCTACACATACCAGATCCATAATGAAGTTCACCAATATGATGAAGCCTTGCATGTGCAAAAACTAATTTCTGCTTTATTTATTCTATTATGGGTAGGTAGCGTGGAGACAGGAACTCAATTTTATTATTCATTTTGGTACCTCCAACAAATGACACAATGGTAAAATGACTGAACTAGCCACAATACTACACTTGAACATAAAATGTGAACATATCAAAAAACAATGATATTCAAAAAAAAAAAAAAAACAATGATATTCAAAGTGCTATGAAGACACTGTACACTGTGGGGTTTTGTTTTGTTTTTTTCAACCAATGCCTCAGCCTAGTATTGAGAGCTACCATAATATGACCTAAGTCATCTCTGTTATTTCTCTCCCTAGTCCTCTAAATAAGTATTTTTCAACCCCAGGGGCACATCAAAATGATCACTACATGTGGCTATGTGTGTACACACACACAGGAATATTACTCAGCCCTCAAAAAGAATGAAACATTGCCATTTGCAAGGACATGAATGGAGCTAGAATGTATTATGCTAAGTGAAGTCAGTCAGAGAAAAACAAATACCATATGGTTTCACTCATATTTGGAAATTATGAAATAAAACAGATGAACATATGGGAAGGAGAAAGAAAAAGAGAAATGGAAGCAAACTGTAAGAGACTCTTAATGACAGAGAACAAACTGCGGGTTAATGGAGAGAGGTGGATGGGGCGTGGGCTATATATGGGTCATGGGTAGTAAGGAGGGCACTTGTAACGATGAGCACTGAGTATTCTATGTTAAGTGATAAAACACTATATTCTACTCCTGAAACCAATAATACACTATGTTACCTGAAATTTAAATAAAAATTTGGAGGAAAAAAATTAAAATAATAGTAAAACACATTTGTTTCCTATGATTAAGAGCCTCTTGTGGTTTGTCTCCCTCTCTGGTTTCATCTGGTTTTATTTTTTCCTCCCTTCCTCTATGATCCTGCCTTATTTCTTAAACTCCTGAGATCATATGATACTTGTCTTTCTCTGACTTATTTCGCTTACCATAATACCCTCTAGTTCCAACCACGTCATTGCAAATGTAAGATTTCATTTTGATGGCTGAAGAGTATTCCATTGTGTATATATACCATGTCATCTTTATCCATTTATCTTTTGATGGACATCTGGGATCTTTCCATAATTTAGCTATTGTGGGCATTGCTGCTATAAAAAACATTGGGGTGCAGGTGCCCCTTCGGATCACTACATTTGTATCTTTGGGGTAAATATCCAGTAGTGCAATTGCTGGGTTATAGGGTAGCTCTATTTTCAACTTTTTGAGGAACCTCCATACTGTTTTCTTTAGATGTTGCACCAGCTTGCATTCCCACCAACAGTCTAGGAGGGTTCCCCTTTCTCCACATCCTTGCCAACATCTTGTTCCCTGACTTGTTAATTTTAGCTATTTTGACTGGTGTGAGGTTATATCTCATTGTGGTTTTGATTTGTTATTTCCCTGATGTCGAGTGATGTTGAGCATTTTTTCATGTTTCTGTTGGCCATCTGGATGTGTTCTTTGGAGAAATGTCTGTTCACGTCTTCTGCCCATTTCTTGATTGGATTATTTGTTCTTTGGGTATTGAGTTTGGTAAGTTCTTTATAGATTTTGGACACTAGCCCTTTATCTGATATGTCATTTGTAAATATCTTCTCCCAAAAGAAGAAAAAATAAAACAAGATGAAACCAGAAAGGGAGACAAACCATAAGAGACTTTTAATCTTAGGGAACAAACTGAGGGTTGCTAAGGGGAGGGAGGTGGAAGGATGGGGTAAGTGGGTGATGGACATTAAGGAGAGCATGTGATGTAATGAGCACTGGATATTATATAAGACTGATGACTCACTGACCTTTACCTCTGAAACTGATCATACATTATATGTTAATTAATTAAATTTAAATTGTAAAAAATATGTCCATGTCTGTTCATACTAGCACTATTCATAATACATAGCAGCATTATTTATAATAGCAAAGGGTAGAAACATAAATGTCCATCAACTGATAAAATACTGTATTACCCATACAATGAAATATGATTTAGCAATTAAAAAACAAAGATGTGGTCTATATATACTATGGAGTATTATGCCTCCATCAGAAAGGATGAATACCCAACTTTTCTATCAACATGGACGGGACTAGAAGACATTATGCTGAGTGAAATAAGTCAAGCAGAGAGAGTCAATTATCATATGGTTTTGCTTATTTGTGGAGCGTAAGAAATAACACGGAGGACATGGGGAGATGGAGAGGAGAAGGGAGTTGGGGGAAATTGGAGGGGAAGATGAACCATGACAGACTTCGGACCCTGAAAAACAATCTGAGGGTTCTGGAGGGGCAGGAGGTGGGAGGCTGGGTGAGCCTGGTGGTGGGTATTATGGAGAGCATGTATTGCATGGAGCACTGGGTGTGGTGCATAAACGATGAATTCTGGAACACTGAAAGAAATTTTAAAAATAAATAAAAATTTAAAAATAAATAAATAAATGAAGTCCTGGCACAAACTACAACATGGAAGAACCTTGAAAACTTTATGCTAGGTTAAAGATTCTAGTCACAAAAGATTATATATGCTATGGTCCCATTTATAGAAATGTCTAGAATAGGCAATCTATAGGGACAGGAAGTAAATTAGTGATTGTCTTGAGCTGGGTTCCTGGAGGAACGGAAGGTCACCACTAAAGGGTGTAAGATTTCTTTCAGTGGGTGATAAAAATGTTCTAAAAATAATTGTCATGATAGTTGCATGACTGTGAATATGTCAAAAAATACTGAATTGTACACTTTAAATGGGTGATTTTTATGGTATTTGAATTATATTTGAATAAAGCTATTACAAAAAGAAAAGTAAATAAAACAATCTACAAAAATGACCTCTAAAGCTCTAAAAAAATTAAAAATTAAAAAAAATAAAAATAAAAAAAACTGAACGCCTGGACTCTACTGCCAAGAATTCTGATCAAAACAACTTATCTGGTTTAATGCCCGGACATCTGTTTGCTTACTAACACTCCACAGGTGAAGATTCTAATGTGCAGTCAGGGATGATTTAAGCTTATTTTATGCCACCATCCAACTGTAACTCTTTGTGTTCCACAAATTCACCCAGCATCTTCCTACCTCTATATGCTTCTATATCTGTTTCCTTTGTTTCAATTGTATGCTGTTTATCTTTTAGCACACTTAGGATATCTGGCTAATTAAATCTGAATTTTTCTCCTCTTCTACACTAGCTGTTAGACTTGCTGAAAACAAGGATGATAATTCCTTACTTTTTATATTTCTTACAGTATTCAGTATTTTTAAAGAAAATTAGACCAGGGGCACCTGGATGCTTCAATCAGTTAAGCGTCTGCCTTCGGCTCAGGCCATGATCTCAGGGTCCTGGGATCTAGCCCTGCATCAGGCTCCTCGCTCAGCAGGAAGCTGCTTCTCTCTGTCCCTCTGTCTGCTGCACTGCCTACCTGTGCTATCTCTCTGCCAAATAAATAAATAAAATCTTAAAAAAAAAAAAAAATCAGACCAAGAAAAAAGTTAGAAGTATGACTGCCTTCTGCCTCTTCAAAATTGCTAACTACATGGGAAAATATGGTGCAGTTGGGACAGTGAATCAAGTGGGTCACTTGAAAAATACACCAAAAATACACCCCAGAATAAAAAGAGAATAATCACTTGCTAGTTTTGTGTGTTATTCACGCTACAAATACAGATTGTTTATTTTCTTGTTTTAAAAGAGACAAATCAAAATTTTTACAAACAAGAAATATAACATGGAAATCATTTAAGAATTTCTCTGGGTGGTACATCAGGTTTCATCAAAGATGATTAATTATAACCAACTTTTTTAAATCTTCCTGTAATAATTTGAAAGAGGAAAATCTATTCCCCAAATCTACAAATGAAACTCAATTTTATGGCATAATTTAATGTCAAGGCAACAGGAACATGCCACCAAAAAAGAGAACTACGTGAAAAGTAACGGAGTTTCAACATAGGCATAAGATAATATCCACATGGGGAAAATATTTCACAATATGTGGACAATAGACCCTAAACTATTTTTATGGTGTAATCAAGGGATCTTGGAAACCACTATAAACTGTGCCTTGAAAAGAAGCTTGATGTATAGCTAGACCTCAAAAATTGGTCACAATCTAGAATTTATCTGGAAATTATCTGAAGGAAAATACCATCATTAATTAAGTGGCTATTATCTGCTAGGCACCATGCCAGGCATTGCAGATAAGCAAAGAAGTAAGGTACAAACATGTAAATAAATGTAACATGTAAATAAATAACATAATACACCATCACATCTGCAGCATTCAGGTAAAAGTACCATAAGAATTAAAGAGCCACAAATAATGCTCTTTGCTAATCTGGTTGACAGAACCATAACATTTTTAAAATAGTTACCTTTAGTTTAAATTCAAGTTGGGGTAAAACAGAGAGCAGCAAATGACTATCAATATTATAGAGCTCCAAAATTAAGTCAAAGACATGCTCTGACAAATCGCTGATAGATGTTTTTCCAAGCATCAGAACCTGATTAAAAAACTTTTAAGAAAGAAAATTTATCATTAATAGCAATGCCATAGATAAAATTAATTTTCTAAAATCTTAATTATCATTCAATTAAATTCATTATTATTCTATCAAACTCAAACAAGGTTTAGCAAAACATTTTCTAATAGTAAGTAGAAAACTATAGGCTAATGCACCTTGCACATGAAACTCACCTCATATACAATAAAAGGAATTTGTACTAATTTATCAATTAGCTTATCAATCAACACTCTACCTATCAAATGCACTTTTTTCCCCATTATGGTACTCACTGTATTTTATCCTGTAATACGGTTCTATTTGTGTACATGTCTTAACTTCCCTACTAGATAAATTTCTTAAAGTCAAGGGATCACACCTTGTTCACCTTAGCATGTATGGGAGACAACAGCATTAAAGACAAAACTTTGCACCTTTCATAGATGGCGCCAATTCCATTTTTAAAATATGTACTTTTATAAAGCAAAACAACCTTTTTCTAATCCTCTGTCTTCTTTTAAATTCTGATAAACAGTATATATATATGTACAAAGTTTACAGCACTAATTAAAATCCAATTAAAAGCACACATACACGGAAAATCCAAATTTGAACAATTTTGTTTCCATTAGAAACCAGCTATAACTAGTTTCCACATTCAGATCATTTATCATATTACTACTAAAACTGGTAAAGATATATGGCATAATAATCCAGTTCCTTTCTACTTAAAGTCTTCAAATTCATAAAAAAATTAACCCAGAGAATATACAACATATTCTCAACAGTATCTTATGTCTCTTCAAAGAAGTAGTTTAAGGATTTTTTACACCACATAAGCCCTGAGCGCTACTCTCAGTAACAGTTAATAAAACCTGACTTAATATGGAAAGTACAAAGTCAAATATTTCACATTTCTATGTCTTTTCTGCTTGCTTTAACTCTTAGGCTATTCTTACATGAAGTTTATGAAGTCTATGAACCTATACAGACTACCCAGCTATGAAGGGGAGAAAAGAATAAATTCCATGTTACTATTCCTTTTTTTTTTTTTAACCAGTTTTAAAAGTAATTTGTTTGTTGTCCTTGTTTATCAACATTGTAGGAAAAGAATTTCATGACATCAAAGGTTAAATTCTCATTCAGGCTGAAAATTAAATGACTTTGTTTCCACTCACAAAATATCTCCTGCTTAAAAATAGTAAATCTAACCTTTCCTTAACAAGACCAAATAATCCTTTCCAATCTGGCCACCTTGTCACATGATGTAATTGTCCTCTTTATCAGTCTGGGGAAACCAAATTTGAAAATTAAAAAAAAAAAAAAAAATGCTGTAGTCTATTAAGTATGCCAAAGCATTGTCTTTAAAAGAAAAAAAAGCCATATATATATATATACAGTGATTTAAAAATACTTTATTGCTGGGACACCTACATGGTTCGGTCGGTTCAGTGTCTGACTCCTGATTTTGGCTCAGGTCATGATCTGAGGGTCGTGAGATTGAGTCCCACGCCTGAAGCCTACTTACGATTCTCTCTCTGCCCCTCCCCACCTGCTCGCTCACTCACTCTCTCAAAAAAAAAAAAAAAAAAAAAAAGTTCTGATGAAAAATAAAATTACCAAGAAGTGATCCAGGCAGAAAATTTTTGGTCCCTATGCACTTTTTGTGTCTGATAGTTTGACCTTTTCAAAAAAATACATACTTTTTAGTTTCTTAAGTTGTCAAGTAATGACAAATTTTATTTTTTAAAAAATCTTTTTTTTTTAAAGATTTTATTTATTTATTTGACAGACAGAGATCGCAAGTAGGCAGAGAAGCAGGCAGAGAGAGAGGAGGAAGCAGGCTCCCTGCTGAGCAGAGAGCCCGATGCGGGGCTCGATCCCACAACCCTGAGATCATGACCTGAGCCGAAGACAGAGGCTTTAACCCACTGAGCCACTCAGGCACCCCTTAAAAAAATAATCTATAATAACAACATAAAATAATAATCTAAAGTAATAACCACAGTGATTTAAGTCCTAAATATGTAAGAATCACTATAACGAACTTGAATGTGTCTCTATCATATCCCTAATAGTGGAAAAAAAAGTAAGTAAAAAAGAGATAGAAATGTGGTTATTATTACCTCAGTATCCTACCTGTACTTTTGCTTGCTAATTCTCTACTACAAAGATAAATGAATAATGGCTACTACATGTACAAGTTCAAAAAACCTAAGAATTATTTTAATACTGTAATTCATTTCATCTTACAAGACAAGTTCACTAGGTCAAAGTTTGAGGTAGAAAAAAAGATGTATAAGGGAACTAAAGAGGGTGAAAGAAAGCAATTCTTAATGATGTCTTAGCTAACCAACAAATAAAGCAAGGAACAAGAAGAGATTAAACAATGGACAAAGTATGGGTAATAAAATACAGCTGGAAGTGTGCTCGGACCTTCTACTGATCTTGTGCCTCTCGCCCCTCAGCTTCTGATAAAGATAGTATGGAGAGGGCAGTTCTACCTCTGCAGGCAAGAACTAAGAACAAGCAATTAACATAAGATATTAGTGAAAGGGAACTGTAAACACCTGAGATTCCTAAAAGTATTTCTCCGGTCCTTTTTCTTTTAGCTCTAATAATAAGTATTTTCAAACATAAACATATGCTGAGAGAATAGTATAATGAACCTAATCACCTAGCTCCAACAAATACCATCATTCCATCTTGGACCTTACTTTTTTTTATTACCAATAAAATATTTATTTCCCCAATTCTAGAAAAGATATTAACATGGTATAGTGTTATTTGTTTTTGTTCCGTTTTGTTTTGTTTTGCCAGAAAAAAAGTCAAAAAAATTTAACTGTTCCCCTAAAAAACCATCTGGCTTGGCAATACCAATTTAAATAAGTGACCACCAGGAGGAGCTCACCTAGTGTATCTAATAGGCCATGGAGATAGTCATTCAGATGCTCTTGAAGCAAAGGAAAGGGGAAGGCTAATTAATCACACATAAATGCTTAAGTCTGGGTCTACACAATTCAAAAGCCATCAAGTCAATAATGAAAAAAACTCAACCCACTCAGTCCAACCAATTTATTCTGGCTGATACCCAAGATTCACAAAACTAGCAGAAATCATTATTTAGAATTCCCTGCCAATTTGGAGTATTAAGATAGATTACACAATTTGTCCAGGTTCTCAAAGTTCATCCTCCAAAACAATTTTCTTACAAATCAAATACATTTTTCCAAATCATCATGTGTTTCGAATTATTTAAGGCCATAAGCCAGAAACAAAAACTAAGATTTACCAAGATGCTGTTCTATAAAGTTTGTTACTTTTTCAAAGCACATCTTTTCACGATGTATTTTATATATGAATTTCATTTTTTATATACTACAGGAAATATGCTCCTTCAATAAACTTCAGGCAAATACGTAAGTGATTATAAATGACTTTGTTTCTCACTTTTTTCCAAGAGACAGACTTACATCCTTTACATAACTGAAGGTGGGTGAAAGTGGAAAATAAGTAGAGAGAAGTGTTACATAAGGCACCATTCATGTGAGTACTTTCCATATGAATGGTGCCCTCTAGAGTTGTGCAACTCAATAGAACTATGGAGAGAAAATAAAACTTAAGCTTTTATCATTGAACCTATCAACTAAAATATATTTCTTCCGAAAATAGCTAAAAGATGGTCAATTCTAAATAAGCAGATTTGGGATGATATTGGAAGGGCTCATTTCATCTCAATTCTTTCCCTTTTTCGGAAAAGGTTGAGGTACATGATAGCAAGACAGACAACTGTCACCAAATTGCTGCCATTCATACTTGCCTTCAACTTTAAAGTCTTGATATTAGTTCATATCTATTTTTTGTATAAACGAATTTAATCTCCAAAAAGCTGTAACTTCCCTGAATAATGAGAAGTTCCATATGTTTTACCTAATTACATTTAGCTCTATTTGGAACATTAGAAACAAACAGTATATCTTGCGAATCAAAATAAAAGTTATTTTAATTCTTAGGCAATTTCAAAGAAGCAAATGAATGAACAAACAAGATGCTAGCTAATCTTCCATATAATAATAAACAAGAATAATTTTAAATAAAGAGAAAGAAAATATATCATTTAATGATTAAAACAACACAAAATTTCAAAGTATGTACTACCTGCCAAAATTTTGCTTCTAGCTATCTTTAAAATGTTGGCTAATCCTTCTGACAGTCAACTACAATAAAGACTTACATTGGTAATATATGGTTCAATAGCTTGAGCTGTCCTCTTCAGTAAAGCCTTTGCCAAATCATACGCTTGCTTGTTTAAATTCTGAAAAACATAAACAATATCTATTAGACATCTCTAACCATGAAAAACAAAATATTACCTGTATTCCAAAAGGTACTCCTGAGTAAATGAATGGGAAAACTAAAACTCAGAATAAAAGAGAAAGGAAAGCCACTTTTCTTCTTTTAAGACTGTGAAGTGCATTAGCCTGACGATTCACAGACCTGCACCCCTGGGGCAAATAATACATTATATGTTAATAAAAATAATTAATTAAAAAAAAAAGACTAACTGGTCTACCTAGATGATAAGATCCCTTCCAAGAAAGGATAATTACATTGTCTTCCTATCTCATTCACAACATAAGGTAAACCACACAGAAAAGACCAATAAATGTTTATTAAATAGAAGAGGAGACAGTGATTCTAAACATAGTCCCGAAGTCAAATCAGTTCAGCTGAGTACAAATACAGGTTGTTTTACCCAGGTCCAGAAGAACCAAAATATCCTAAGAGAATGAACTGGATTCTAATGTGAACAAGAATGGGGGGCTGACAGGTGGGGAAAGACAAGAGTTTGGGGCAACTATGGGACAGGAGATTTACTCAAGCACATCTCAGAGCACAGATAAGGTCAATGATACAACAAGAAACATAAGAAACAGTAAAATATGAAAAGAAAAAAGGTACAAGAAAAAATATCTTAAGAAAACATGTTTCTAAGAGATTCTGATAATGACAAAAACAATCAAGACCAAAGATCTAAAGGAGAATTGCCATTACGATTTAAGAACATTACAGAAAACAGGTACACTGTAAATACCCTAAAACTCACATTTAGCATATTTTTAGATTTACCTGCATTGATGCTTCCATTGAATTATTTCATTTCTAACTGCTGTTCAGTATTTTATAATATACTATACCTTATTTACTCATTCTCCTGTTCACAGACATTAAATCATATGTCTCATACATGTTCCCTTTGCATATAAGAAATAATTTTCTGTAAATTCCACCTCTGCCATTTTTCACATGGGCTTTTTATCCTTATTTATCTGTAGAGTTTCTCTATAAATTCTACACACTAAACCTTTGTCAATTTTGTGTAAAACATATCTTAGTCTACATTTGTTTTTTCCACATTGTTCATGGTATTTTAGAGACAGAGAAGTTTCTTGACTTAATGTCACCGAATATTTCAATATTTTCCTATTTGGCTTGTGCTCACTGTATCTTTCTTAAGAAATTCTCCTCCACAATGAAATTTAGATGTTGCTTTATATTTTCAAATAAAAATTTAAAGATTTGTTTTTCAGATTTAGATCTTTATTCTCCCTGTAATTTATTTTTATGTATGGTATAAAATAGTATTATTTTCCATATGGATTTTTGTCCTAAAACCAGTAATTAAATAGTCCATTATTCCCTCCAGTGACCTATAATATACACACTCTCAAGTTTCTATATAACTATGGAGCCACTTGTAAATTCTCCATTACTTCCATTATGTCCCTTTGTCTATTACTGACTGATTATAGTCAAAGGGATATATGGAAACAGTGTCTTAATACCAGGAGGTAGATTAAGTCTCCACTTTCTATTCTTCTTCAAGAATGGTTAGCTATTATTGGCCATTTGCTATTCAATGTGAATTTAAAATCAGTTTGTCAAATCACCCACACACCTTCAAACTTTCTCTTTGACTGGATTATCTATTCCTATGCAGAAATCTGGCATCATTATGATACTGAGCTTCCTATCCCATAAATATAACAAATCATGGAGCTAAGTTAAGTCCTTATACTTTTTAGTCAACTATAATGATTTAACATAAAGTTGCACATTTTTGTGAAATTTCTAAGCAGCTCAAGTCATTGTTAAAGCTACAAATTTATTAAATTATACCAACAGTTTTTCATATATTGAACTTATATCTAGCAACCTTGTAGAATTTTCTTTGTTCTAGAAACTTACCTGTATATAGTTTTGTGTTTTCTACAGTCATGTTATCAGCAAATAATTTCAGTTTATTTCTTCTTTCTGATCCTTTTATCCTTATTTATCTCATTTTATTTCACTAACTTAAGACTCTAATTAATGCTGATTAGAAATGGCAGTGTTGCCTTCTTCCTGAGAAGTGTTACTAAACTTCAAAAAAATATGCTTCAGCATTTCACCATTAAGTACAGTATCATACATGTCCTTATCACTCTATGGAAGTGTCTTTTTATTTCAAATCTGCCAAGAGGTTTTATCATAAATCATACTGAATTTTATCACATGCCCTTCTTCTACATCTATTGATACTTTTTTCTTTGATCCATTAATTTACACAAATATCTTAGTCTATTGTTAACGTTTTCTAATGTTAACCTATCATATATTCCTAAAATAAAGCTAACTTGCTCATTAGCAATACTAGTTTATGCCATTCCAAATGCTACTATTTTATGTTGAATTTATGTGATTGTAACTTTAAATTAAATTAGCCTATGATTCTTCTTACTTGCTTGGTTTTGTCTAGTTTCCCTATGAAGATTATATTCCACTCATAAGGCGAATTGTGGAACATTTCTTCCTCTTCTATAATTTGGAAAAGTTTGCTTGATATTAAGATTGTAATACTACTCAGATGATTAGAAGGTATCTCCTGATTCAGTTTAAGTTCTTCTGTGGTAAGTCTGTGTTCTGCTGCTGTTGCTTTCATTATGGTTGCTACTGTTGTTTAGGAGGAAGGGATTTTGTTCATTTTATGGATACAGTATTTAAAACCAATTAGATTTCTTTTGCTGGTTAAAGGTTATTCAAGATCTTCTCTTGAGACAAGTTTGGCAGGTTATATTTTCTAGGAATTTCTTTTACCTAATTCCAAGTATGTTACCATAAAATATTCTTCATGGAATTATCTTTTTATTTTTTTAACGTCTGCTGTTCCCATTTCATTCTAAAATTGTATATTGATCCCATCTCCTTTTTTCTGATTCAACTTGCCAAGGATTTGCTTAATAGATTTTTCAAATTGCCAACTTTGAGATTTTGTGAAATGTCACTGTATTTTTTTTCTTTTAAAAATTTTATTTGAGAGAGTGTGAGAGAGAGAGAGAGAGAGAGAGCATGAACCAGGAGAGGGGCCAAGAAGCAGACTCCCTGCTGAGCAGGGACCCCCCCCCCCAATGTGGGACTCAAACCCAGTACTTCAGGATCAAGACCTGAGCCAAAGGCAGACTGAACCACCCAAGCACCCATCACTTTATTTTCTATTTCATTGACTTCTGTATTTCATTCTTTTCTTCCTTACATACTCTGTATATTCTGATATTTTTATAACTTCTTGAATTGGACACTTAACTAATAAAATTAGACTTAAAAAACATTTTAAGTTATATCCCACAAGTTTTAATATGTATCATTTTAATTATCATTTCTAAATATTTTATAATTCCCATTATGATTCTTTTGATAAATTATGGTTGCTATAAATTTGTTTTTGCTTCAAATCCTCAATATTCTTATAATCTACTGATCTACTTAATTTATAATCACTGAGAGAAGTGTTAAAATGGCCCACCAAACAGTGAGTTTGTTTCTTTCTCCTTATAACTCTTTCAATTTATGCTTTATCTATTTTCAGCCTATGTACGTACAAGTTTTAATATCTTCCTAAGAACTAAACCTTTTATCCTTCTACAAATTCCTTCTTTACCCAGTAAAGACTATGACATCTAACAACAGTACAAGCTGCTTCAGTTTTCTTTCAGTTAATACATTCCTGGCAAGTCTTTTTTCCATCCTTTTATTTTTTTTAAGATTTTACTTGTTCATTTGAGACTGAAAAGATACAGAGGGAGAGCATGAGCAGGGGAAGAGGCAGAGGCAGGGGGAGAAGCAGGCTCCCTGCTCAGCAGGGAGCCCACACAGGTTTGAGTCCCAGGACCCAGGGATCAGGACCCAAGCCCAAAGCAGACGTTTAGCCATCTGAGCCACCCAGGCACCCCTTTCAATCCTTTTAAAAGCTTTCAACCTTTTTGTGACTGTATTTTGTTCTTATTTCTTATTGAACAGCTGGATTATTTTCAATCAAATCTGACAATCTGTTTTAAATTGTAAATTTAGACCATTTACATTTATTGTAATTCTTCCTTTTACTGTAATCCTGAACATTTTAATATAAATACTTCATTTCAAGTTAGAAGTTAATCAATAGCTCTATACTCCTGATCACCACCCAAATTAAATCACTCATTAACTCCATTAAGCCACTCAATCTTCTATGTTATTTGTATACAGTAGTTCTGGGTCATTTTATTAATCTCTTTAATTAATCATTATAATTATTATTGCTACTATTTTTTTATAAGTAAATTCTTATTTAAAGCATTTCTTCGTTCACCATTATTTCTTCCTTCTTGCTTCTATTAATTCAATTTCCATCATTCTACAGTACTCACATACTAGTCTTTCAGGAAGAATCTTGACAAGTGAATATTTAATGTCTTAATTTCACTCAAATTGGATATACAATTGCACACACATATACACACAAATGCACAATTATTTTTTCTTAGCACTTTTGAAGTATAGTTCCATTATCTTCTGGCATATCTATCCTTGCTACTGAAAAGTGAGCAGTTTAATAATTATTCCTTGGTGAGAGCTATGCCTTTTCTATGTGCTTTACAGATTATCTCTGGTTTGGCATTCTATGATTTCTCCAGGATGTTCCTGGACTGGAATTTTTTTTATTTATTCCTCTCATGACACTTTTTCTACTTGACGCATAAATTCATGCTGTTTCAACAGTTCTGGAACATATTAAGCAAATTCCTATTTAAACATTTCTTCTCCACTTTCTACTTTGTGTTCTGCAATCACTACTAAATATATTGGTCCTTCTCATTCTATTTTTCATGTCTCAATATCTTTTATGTTTCCTTTATCTTACTTTATCTATGCAATTTCCTCTGATCTATCTCCTAGTTCTCTAAGTATCTTTCATAATCCTACAGAGATCTTAACTTCAATGACCATTTCTCATTTCTACCTTTTTCCTAAACTTCTCCTTTCATATATCTAGCTATCATGTTTTTAATTTATTTATGTCTTTGATCCCTTTAAGCATTTGTTATCTTAAATCCTTTTAAGGGTATTCATTATCTTTATATATTATCTGAATTTTTAAGTCTATTTGCAATGTCTGATTTTCAGCATTGATGGACTATTTTCTTTAAGAATTTGGAAATATAAATTATGAGGTCATTTACATTGAAGCATTATTTGTATGAATGTCATTTACCTAAAAAATTTAGATTACACTTTGACAAAAAGGTCTTCAGTCTGCAGATCTTTATACTGGTGACTATTTATTCCCTCTCTTTAACCTCTCTCTTTTCTCTGTTTCACAGAATCATTATTTCCAGCTGTATACTGAAGAATTAATCATGTTCAAAGAACATGACACACAAACATACATTTTGATTAACATCACCCAGGGAAGAAACACTGTCATCAACATATTCTTTCTACAAATTAGTAAAGACTTCCCTTTTAATTTCACCCCTCCTCTCCATCTACACTTCTGCTGCCTTTCACTTAAGGCTCTAACTGGTTTCAGCACCTCCTGACATACAAAGTTACGCGATAGCATCTAAGTAACTATCACTCCTGAAACATTTCCTATGCAAAACTGAGCTATTACAGATATTTTATCACATAAACTATACCTATTTAATTTCATTTGTAACTATAAGTGTACCATGTTTTATTAAACATGACTAATCTTAATATTAATCAATTAGAGTCTCCGAAACAAAGGCTAAAGCAGGAAAAATTACATTTAGAACATAAACACAAACTCTTGACCTTAAATTAATGGGCTTTAGACATATTTCAGTATATACTCTACTTACCTTATGGGCAGGTACCAGATTTACCAAAACTGTATCCAAAAGCTCCTGAGATACTGTATCACCTTCACAAATTATAGAACTCATGAGGTCTACCATGTGCATATGAACTTTCTGATTGTGACCATTGCTGAAATTCAAAATAGATTATTTTATTTAAATTGTATAGGATTTACTCATAACATGGTGTTGACAAATACTACACTTTATAAAAAATGATATTAAAATATTAATTAAATCAAATTCCATATATTCATTTAAAGTTTCCCTCTCTCCCATATCTTACAGTGGTATCAAAAATATATTTTTAAACTCATTTCCTGGATTACTTTTTCCTAATTTTAACCAGTCTCACAATCAAAAATAATTAAATCAAATGCTATCTTTAGTTTTACCTTAAATTCAGAAACTCAAACTGCTCTGAAATTAATTCTAATAGATAATATTAAAGAATACACAAAAAACTCAAGTTTTATATGAATCAAGATCAGTAATATTTAATTAAAAGATAAAAATATAATCCAAAAAATATTTTTATATTGACTATAGATTGCCTTATGCCACTCTTGTATATACCCTACAATACAAAATTGATTAGTTCTATCCATTTTTAAAACATCTATAAAAATGTTAGAGTTCCTAAGTTACAACTCTCAGCCTGCCAAATATTCATCATAACACACAGTTGATGCATATTCACCTGTAAGTTCTAAAGGCTTTATACTTTAAAAAAAAAGTTACATGCCTAGTAAAATAAACTTACTTTATAACTGAAAATAATGTTCTGTATAATTGGGTAAAAATTTCATTGCTATCTTCCAACTCAAAGCATATGTTATATGACTTGACCCAAGCAATGTTCTAAAAATAAGAAGTAAAAAAAAAAAAAAGAAGAAGAAAGAAAGGTAAACACTTCAATTAGTAAAAATATACAAGCACAAAAACCAATTTAAAATGTCATCTCAAGATATATTGCTTACCTCAAGTAAGTAAAAATACCTATTGAACTGTGGGCTCTTTGTATCTTCCAGCCCCTTTAACTGCCTTGTTATAAACATAAATATATCCTTCAAAAAAAGAGAGACAAAGGATTATTTAGATTATGGATCCTAAATGAAAATATCCACTAACTCCTAAAGCTAATTCAGCACTCATGTGTATCTACCAAGATAAATTGTAAAGAACCGAAGAGGGCTGGGGAGACAGGACTATATATGGCTGGAACTTTTTAAAAGAACCTTATCATATGAAAACACTAAACATCTTATTAACCTTCACAGGAAAATAGTAAATAATTTACCATCATCTTAGAGAATGAAAAACTTCATCTTAAAGCAAGTTAAAAAAAACCAGACCCAAAAACTAGTAAACCAAAATTTATCCTATTATCAGTGTAATGAAGGTTATATTTTATAATGTTATTAGTATTAGTATTACATACTGATAACAAAAATAATACTAATAATGTGACAGACAGCTAATGAGGTTTGCTAGAACAGCACTATATAGGTAATTATACAGCAAAAACACAGTTTAAGAAACTTAAAATTCCAAAATAAATCACCAAATGAAAAGATAATAGATCACAGAAACAGAAATTTTAAAAAGACCCATAGAACTTAACTTTCAAGCTTCCTACCTAATCATTATAATTACTTGCTTTTTCCCACCATTTCTCAATCTATCTCCATCTGTCGGCTTTTGATTTTTTTTTTACTACATCCTCCTTTTGTACCTGGATAGAGATAGGTTCAATGTCCCTTTAAGGCAAGTTTTATGGAGAGGATGTTCTTAAAATTTTGGAAAAGGGTAAAATTATAAAAGCTGATTCTGCAAAGCAATCATGCTAATCAATAAATATAAATAATATTAAATAAATAAAAAGAGAAAAATGTTTCCCTTGTAAGTAAAATGATAAAGAATATTCTTAAAGGAAAAAATACGCAGTTAATGACTAGCTTTTCAAAAACAAATTATGAAAAGTACGTCCTTTAAAAATGGTCACTTTGATAGTAGTACTGTACAAAATACATCTTTTGTGAATAAATCCTCCTACTGTGACTAAAAGAAAACCAAGTGCCACAATGTCTACCTGGAGACAGAAAGACAACAGTCACCCATTTATAACCTCTCCAACAATCACTGACCTACACATGAAGCCAGGTGTATAAAAAGGGTTTTCTGATAACAATACTTACAGTGGAAATATAAGCATCAAAGTGTCACAATTTTCTATTATTGCTACTGCAGACAAAGAAAAATAAAAACTTTATGCTTTTCAATAGTGAAAAATAAAAAAGAGGCATTTAAAGAAGACCAAAAAATCGGACCAGAGAAAGGAAGATACTGTAAATTTTTCAGCTTTGGAATAATTCCAAAGACTCTAATTTAATTGCAGCTACTCAATATTCTTCTTATAAACTGTCCTGTTATAAACAGATCAGATGTGTAGGTATTCTTTTGGGAGGACTTTTTATTACCCCAAGGCCCTGAGATAGATCACTGATTATGCAAACTGAGAAATACACAAGGGGTAAAAGAAACCTGTAGCAGCACTCTTAAATTAGACCTTCCTCTTCCTAAGAATGCCGACAAGACACTAGTAAGGAAGAGCCCACAGGCCATCCCCAAATTAGAGATTTATAATTAGAAAGGAAAATACATACCTGGGTATACAACTTGACAGACCAGCTCATGTTATCTACTTAAACCTCTGACCATTCTCAAATTTTACATTTCAACTCTACCTTCAAGTGACAAATACTGTCACTGTCCTGAGATTTTTACCAATTAAAATATTAAACAACCATGCCCAAACCAGTTTGGGAATTCCACACTGGAATTCTGTCAGACTTGATCAAATGAGCAGGCTCCTCACTCCCAATTATCAGGGATCATATAAGGACTCTTTTTCACCACTGTAAACCCAGTTCCTAACACATAATTAACAACAATACTTGTTAAAATAAAATAAACCTAAATTGCCATCATTTTCTCCACAATGGCAGTAATAATCTTCCTATACACTCATTCCCTAACCCACAATTTTCACAATTATCTTTTTTTTATTTTTAAAGATTTTATTTATTTATTTATTTGAGCGAGCGAGCGAGAGAGAGAGAGAGAAAGGGAGAGAGAGCACAAGCTAGGGGAAGGGGCAAAGGAGGGAGAGAGAGAAGCTGGACTCCTGTCTTGATCCTAGGACCCAGGGATCAAGAACTGAGCTAAAGGCAGCCACTTAACCAACTGAGCCACCCAGGCACCCCCACAATTATCTTTTATTACTACTGGTTTTTCTAGTTTTCTCACCTATTTTATTCAGTACCTTTTTGCACAGCTCTAGTTATTTCACACTTTCTAGCAGCTGGATTAATCATGCTATTCCCCTTTTTTCATCTTTTAAAGATTTTCCAATCATATGGCTTTACTTACAACTACTTTAACCAAGTACTAGGTGTCTTTTCTACCTTTTCATTAAAATTTTGTTCACTGTATTTTTTTCCAAACAATTCACATCACACACACACACACACATTAGGATTCATAGTATAAATTCAGGCTTATACTACATACTATGTTTTAAATAATGAATATAGGCTTCAGCATAGATGTTCAAAAGAGAAAAGGAAGTATCCCCCCACCAAGTGCTATTGAAATAGAATTAATGATAATATAAAAAGTATACTATAAAAAGTATATGCCCTAATCTACTTCTTATCCTAAAGATCAAAAACTGTTTTAGAAAAGTAAGTTCTAAATGAGGGGTGGGGGAGTTCTTTGGAGAAGAAGAAGAAGAAGAGGAGGAAGAAGTTATTTAACAAAAGATTGCTACAGTCAGTGTCAAAGAATCTGAAGAAATTATCTAAATACTTTAAGTCCCATTTTAGTTAGATAAATGAAAGTATCAGTCAATCTTGAAAATTCTTTAAATCAGTACTTGCCTTTAGTTTATCAGGGGACGTGTAAGGAGCTTCAGGAGCATAAATCCTGAAAATATCAGCAAGGCAGCAGGCTACCAGTAAGCGAACATCTTTGTCAGGATGCTTGAGGAAAAAATCTGAAGCAAGATGTAAAGCTAGGTTTAAATATAGCTCCTTTTCTTCTTCAGAGTCCTGGTCCATATCCATGAAAGTTTTCACAACCATCTATTCAAAAACAGAATAATGAAATCATGAAATCCTTCATGCAAAAATAGTCATTTGAAATAACAACCATATGAATTACAAAGATTAACTTCCAAATAAATAATATACAGTAGTTTTCATTTTTCCTCTGTTAAGTGTCGAGAGAACAAGATCCTTCAAAAACTACAGGAAAAATAACTTCTTTAAAAGACTTTAAAAGACCAAGATACTTTTCATGTACCCATCCTATCTGCTAACCGATAAAAAGTTTAAAACTAGCCTTGCATGGCATTTCTGGTCTCACTTTTACAAATGGACTAAAAGGAATATGTCCTTCTCAAAAAGAACAACCCCTTTTTATAACATACCTACTCCTTTTACTACACTTAAGAAAAAACCCAGGAAAAGAAAAAAACAATTTATTTTTCCATCTGACCCATAAACCACTCCAGACACATGGACTTATATAGTCAGCTAAAAAAGAATAAACAGATTTAAGAAAGGATGATGAAGATGTATTCCAAAACATTAAAAAGCTACCACAAAGTGA
Source organism: Enhydra lutris kenyoni (assembly GCF_002288905.1). Taxonomy (NCBI): domain Eukaryota; kingdom Metazoa; phylum Chordata; class Mammalia; order Carnivora; family Mustelidae; genus Enhydra; species Enhydra lutris. The sequence continues at coordinate 4,880,374 of NW_019154144.1, read as the reverse complement.
CTACCATAGCATCCAACAAAATATTTCTTGTGCCACGGTAAAAGAGAACATGACATGGACAGTTTCTTAGTAGGACTCAATGGCATGAATGAAGTAAGCAGAAAGAACCTATAAAAAATGTTTCCTTTTTCAAAAACATTTACATAAAAGAAGTAGGACAGAAATAAAAACGGTGAGGAATGGTACCAGTTGAATTCTATAAAGAGCTTTTTCTAATTTCCGTATTAGTTGTCACAATGAACCCTCAGTCCATACTATGCTTACCTCAGATGAGACTTTAAATTGACAACTTGACAGGAACATACATTTAAATAAAACTCTAATGGAAAGGTGACCATCCGGCATCCACTAGGTGGTGCTGCAAATACTAATCAACAAGTAGGACTGGCCACCAACTATCAATATCTAATGACTTAGTCCTTGAAAAATACACGGATTTCTACTCTGCGTTAGAGCTAGATTCCACTGCCTTGCTGGGAAACAGTGTTCCTCACAGGGAAGACCTCAGTTCTACTATGCCAGATGCCAGAACCAACTGTAGGTTAATTCTTCCAGTCTGGCACTATAGTTAATTTAAGGGTACAAGGTCCAGGACTACTCTCCTACCTTCTTAAGTTTATTCTTTTAAGATATATGTTTGACGGTATAGGCATATCATGAAAAGAGGCAAAGAAAAAAAAAAAGACCTACATGCAGGAAGCCATTTCTTTTTCTAGAATCTGTTCACAAAGAGAGATTCAGTATATTTTGAATAAAATATTATAGGAAACTCTAGAAATTATATAAATAATAAATAATGACCCTACATGTTAACGGTTTTAATTTATAAAACTCACTCCTGTAATTGTACATATCAAAAATTACTGTCAGCCCACTATTAAATCCTTTTTATATTTCTCTAAGAAGGTTGCTAAAAATAATGGGTAAGTGTAAATTAGGAAAATAAATGAAGAAAAAAGTATATTAGCCAGATTACTGCTAGGCATAAATGTCTAAAAAATAATGAAAACATATTACAAACACTAAATGTGAACACTGTGGAAATCATTCCACCAAAACTAACAACAAAGTTTACACAAGGGCTAGATAATAAGAATTCCTCAAAACCATCTACAACTCAAATGGTGTTATTAAACTCAATTGCTCATGTATAAGTCATCTATTAAAAAAGATGTCTGAGGAAATATCATCTCTAAAAGTCAGGAAATGTTAATCAACTTAGAAGTATAGCTTCTGCATTTAATAGTTTCTTCGTAAACAACAGAGATGTTTACCTATCATTGTTAAAATAAAAACTAATCTGAGGTAATCAAGTATTCACTTCTCTAAAAATTCAACAGGTCAAGAGAACGTACATACAGAGAAAATGAAAAGTGTCACATACAAAGGATATGTAGCTTCACTATTTTTAACAAAATATACACAAGTTCCTAACTAGCACATATCAGTAATTTTAATCTGCTCAAAGGTGTCTTTTCCTTGGAATAAAAAAATCTAATATCTGACATTCTAATATCTTATGCACAAAACTAAGACTTTAGGGGAAATTTATGACTATTGGAGTCCTTTTCTTCTAATAAAAATAAACCATGAAGCAACAACTATAAGACAGTACTTTGCTTTAAAGAGGCTCCAGGATCTTCAATGATTAATTAATGCAGGTTTTCCAGTCTTGAAATAGGGACAAATAATAATGTATCAAGCAAAATTAATGTCTAGGTAGATATAATTTAGAAGGGAAAAAATGCTCAAAAATAAAGAACAGCTCAACTAACTGATAAATCAGCTTAGCATTCTGGTTAGCCACTCTGCTCCTTTAAGCATTTTATAATCACAGGGACCAACCATCACTGCCCTGAAGAAAAGGTAAAATATTGTTCAAACACATATAAAGAGACTGAGCCAGAGACCACTTCATCTATGGAAGGTCACCATCAATCTTGATTCACTGCTACATGTCAGAAGCAGAGACAGAAGCTGAAAGTAAAGCTCTTTAACCTACTCCAAAGTAACTTAAAAGTAAGTAATGCTCAGTACAAAGACTTAAAACTTCCCTTCTCAGATTAAAATGATTGTTGTTTTAAAATAAATGAGATACAGGACAAAGAACTTTTATACAGACAACAATGAATGTAAGAGTACTACAGATTTATTCTTTATACCCAAGTATAGGTGGCCCTAGAAAAGCTTCACCCTTCCAGCTGCTCTCCCATTAACAATAGCCAAGGAAACCCTACAGTTCTTTACCTATTTCCACTCTCCTCAATCCCTTCCCTGCCATTTTTAGCTTTCATTTGCTTTTTTAAGGTGCCCTAACAAAATATAGCCCTATGTGATTTCCATAGGTAACCCCCCACCCTAAACAGATACCCCAAAACATAACATAATTTTACTCACCTTTAACCGTCTCACCATCTCCTCTTTAGATATTTTATCTGAGATTTCCTTGACACCAGGAGGATAAGTAATTTTTCCATCATTGGTTCTTGTCTTTGAATGAGCCATGATGGAAATATTTTCCCCCTAAAACAAGAAAACAATTAGAAGCAAACAAAAAAATTGGCATAAACTAAGTAATAAACATGAAAGGTAACCTGTCCTCCCAACCAAATAATTTATAACTACTTCCTAATTTACAGTATCTCACTTATCTAATTAATGAAAAACATTTTATTAAGCACTTCCACAATTTTTTTCAATTATATTTTCACTTCCATTTCTATTCATTTTAAGTTGAGTGATTTGCACTAACCATCCAACTACATAAACTATAAATAATAGGGGGAAAAAGCCATCCAAAACAAGCTTATTTTTTAAAGCACCACAAATTACTTGTCCCAAACAAAAGAGAATACGGGAATCCAAAGAGGTAAAAGGGGTACTGGAGCATTATATCCACTGACACCCTGAGGGCATTTGCCAACCCTGACAAATCTAGAATTCAGTTTGGTCGTCTTATGAGGCAACAGGGACAGAGGTAAATCTTAACCTGTCAAGATAGAACATCAGAGACCCTCCTGACATCAATACTACCCCACAATACTACCCCAACTCCAGAAAGATAACACCCGCAAAGATAAGCCAGAAATCAGTATGTGCCCATGCCCCCATCAATAGCCACTGGGAAGAGCAGAGCAAGCTGCCTTGGTACTAAGCAGAGCAACGTAATAACAAATGCAGCTAACTGATTTTCAACATGGGCCTGCACATTTGCAATGATTCACATTACCTAAGTTGTCCAGAGAACCTCAAGACATGAATGCAGTGACCCCTGACTGGTAGTACTACCAAGAACCAAATGTAAGTAAAATTCTACACCTCAAAGAATCCCCACCATGAGGTTTCTAGGACAATGAGCATTATCAAGTCAAAAATAATCAAGCACCTAAGGAAACATGACACTATGTGCAAGAATCAGCAGAAATACCAGGCACCAAGACAGAACAAAGACTTCATATATTACAATTCTCAAACAGATTACAAAACTACTGTATTTATTGTTTTAAAGAAATGAAAGTCTAAAATAACTCAAGGAATAATTATAGAGAGCAAACCAGAACAGAAAGTCAAACTTCTAAAAATAAAAATGCAAAAACTAAAATTAAAAACTCAATGGACAAGTTTATTAGCAGATTAGAAAAAGCTATTAAAATTAGTAAACTGGAAGAGAAATCAAAAGAATATAAAGAACAAGAAAGGACAGAAAAGATTAACTTACGATTCATGGAAGTACCAAAAGATAAATGAAGGTAGAGGCCCTATCTGAGTAGAACAGCATAAAATATCAATCCATAAATTCAAGAAGCCAAACAAAATTAAACTCAAAATAATAAGAATTGTAGAAAACAAACAAAACCTTAAAGCAATCATATAACTTTGAAAGGAACAGTTTAAACTTGTATGTCAGCACAATGTAAGCCAGAAGACAACAAAATGTCATCCTCAATGTGGGGAAAGAATATAATTGCAAAGCTAAAGTTTACATCCAAGGAATATAATTTTCAAGAACGGGATGAAAATACAGACAAATTAGCTAAACAAAAATTGGAAGCTATAAGTAAATATAACACTTACAACATTGCTTAGCACTTACAACACTGCTTAGCACATACTATGTACTTTACACTATACATATCTGATATATATAATCAGGTTAAAAAAACAAGATTTTAAAATTTCAATATAAAGAGTTTACATAAAACATTTAAAAATATATGGATATGAGATGCTGAAAGTAAAAGGAGGAGATAATATACCATGCAGACACTAAACACCAATTACAAAATGGGCAAAAGACATGAACAGACATTTGAAGAGGGAATTCAAATGGCAAATAAGCATATGAAAAAGATGTTCAACACCATTAATCATTGGAAAATGCAAATTAAAACCACAATGAGATACCATTATATACTATTAGAATGGCTAAAATAGGAAATAGCAATAACATCAGATATAGCAAGCAAGATGTGAAGAAACTGAATCTAGACACTGCTGGTGGAAATGTAAAATAGTACAACCAATAGCTGAAAATAATCTGGCAGTTTCTCATAAAACTGAACATGCACTTACCAAACAAACCAGCAACTGCACTCTTGGGAATTTTTCCCAAGAAATGAAAGCCAGTGTTTATGCAAATCTATACAGGAATATTTGTAAAAGCCTTATTCATACACCTCAAAACCGGAAGCAATCCAAAGCCCTTCAATGAATAAATGGTTAAACAAACTCTGATAGATCCATACAATGAAATAATACACAGCAATAATAAGAACTTAATGAAACATGCAATAACTTAACTGTCCTTATGCTTATAGGAAAAGCCAATCTCAAAAGGATACACGCTACATGGTTTCATTAATATAATATTCTCAAAATGACAAAACTACAGACATGGAGAACAGATTAGTGGCTGTTGGGGTACACAGATGAGACTAAGAGGTAAGCATTATGGAATTCCTTTATAATTCCGTATCTTGACTGCTATAGTAATGACATGAATCTATATACAGAATCAAACTATACAGAACTACACAGAGACAGAAAGAGAGAGAGAAAAAATATTATGCAAAAACTTAAGAAAACTGAATAAAATCAGTTATCTAATTAACAATATTATATCAGTATCAATTTCCTTATTTGATATTGTACACTTCAGTTACATAATATGTCACCACTGGCAGAAGATGAGGAAGGGTTACAGAATTCTGTGTACTATTTTTTAACTTTACACCTATAGCAAAATAAAAAGGTTTAAAAGCAAAGCAATCAACTGTATTCATATGGATAGCAAATAAAAAGTTTAGAAATGCAATTTACATAGAAAAGCATAAACTATCTACAAGTTAATCTAACAAAAGATGTACTTTTACAGAGAAAAATCATTGGCAGAAATTAAAGAAAACCTAAATAAATGAAGAGATATTATAGACTGGATTGGAAGTTTCAAATACCATAAAGACAGCAAATCTTCCCAGTGTTTACGTAGTCAATATAATCCCAACAAGCCCAAGTTTTGATTTTGAAAGAAACATGGCAAATTTTTTAAAAATTTATATGTAAATGCAAAAGGCCAAAAATAGCAAGCTACTTGAAGAAAAACACTATAAATGAATTTGTTCTCAAATATTAAAACCCACTATAAAGCTACAGTAATCTATTTAGATGATGTAGTACTTACTGGTGCATGGGGGGAGAAAAAGGATCAATGGGAAATATTAGCCTAGAAACAGACCCTTCATGTTTTATACATGAAATTTAATATATGAAAAACAGCAGCAGGGCATATCAGTAAGAAAAAATCAGACAGAACAAAACGAAAAATTCCAAATATTGCCTAACATTTCAATAGTATTAAGTCTTCCAATCCATGAACACTGGATTATCTTTCCATTTATGTCTTATTTCTTTCACCAACATATTACAGTTTTCAGTATACAACTTTGACTTCCTTGGTAAAGTTTACTGCAAAGTAACTTTTTTCTTTTTGATACTATTGTGAAGGAATTCTTTTGTTAATCTCCTTTTCAGAGAGTTCACTGGTAGTATCTCAAAACGTTACTGATTTTTGCATGTTGATTTTGTATCCTGCACCTTAACAGAATTTATTAGTTCTAAAAGTTTTTGTAGGGTCTTTAAGAGTTTTCTACATATAAGATCACATCATCTGTGAACAGGGAAGTTTATTTCTTTTCCAATTTGGATTCCTTTTATTTCTTGCCTTTAATGCCTAAATGCTGGGTAGGACTTCCAGTACCATGCTGAATAGAAGTAAGTGGCAAGAGTAGGCATCCTTGTCTTGTTCTTGACTTTAGAAGAAAACTTCCTATTTTCACCACTGAGAAATGCAAATCAAGAACAAGTTATCACTTCACTCCTGTTGGATGGCCATTATCAAAAAAACCAAAAGCTAACAAGTGTTGACAAAGAGGTGAAAAACAAAGAATTCTTGTACACTGTTGGTGCGAATGTAAAATGATACACCCACTATGGAAAGCAGTATGAAGTTTCCTCAAAAAATTAAATATAGAACTACCAGACGATCCAGCAACCCTGATCCTGGGTATATATACCCCCGAAAAAAAGGAAATCAGTAAGTCCAAGAGGTATCTGCACACCCATCTGCACTGCAGTATTACTCGCAAAAGCCAAAATATAGAAAGAACCCAAATGCTCATCAATAGATGAATGGATGAAGAAAAAGAGGTTTATACATACAACAGAACATTACTCAGGCTTAAAAAGAAGAAAATCCTACCATTTGCAACATGAATGGAACTGAAAGACATGCTGAGTGAAATAAGTCAATCACATAAGGGCAAATACTGCATGATCCCATTTATAGGAGATAACTAAAATAGTCAAACTTAGAAGATACAGAAAACAGAATAGTGGTTGCCAGGAGATGAGAGGAGAAAATGGGGAGTTGTTATTCAATGGGTGTAAAGTTAAGAGTTTTACAATATGATTAAATTCTGAGATGTTCCATACAACATAGCATCTTTAGTTAATACAGTGTTGTACACTTAAGAATTTGTTAAGAGGGTCGATTTCACATTGTGTGTTCTTACAAGGACAAAAAAGCAAAAACACAAGGAAACTTCTGGAAGTGACTGTGTTTACAGCAAGTGACAGCTATGTGGTAATGGTATCATAGGTGTTGCATACAGTGTGTATGTAGTTTTTCTCTCTGTTATCAGTTACAGTTCAATAAACCCATTTTTTAAAGATTTTATTTATTTCACAGAGAGAGAGAGAGCATGTGGGAGGGGCAGAGGGAGAGGGAGAAGCAGGCTCCCCACCAAGCAGGGAACCCAATGTGGAGCTCCATCCCAGGACCCTGGGATCATGACCTGAGCCAAAGGCAGAAGCTTAACCAACTGAGCCACCCAGACACCACAATACTCAGGAAATTTGCCTAAAAATCACTGAATTGTACACTTGAAATAGGTAAAACGTATTAATTTTATGCTATGTAAATCATAGCTCAATAAAGTTTTTAAAAGTTTAAATTTTTTCAAGTTCTGAGACGCTTTAATACTCCCCCTCCAAAAAATGACATCATACCTCTATCTCACAGCTTACACAAAAGGAATTCCAGGTAGATTCATGGACTAAATATAAAAGCAAAATATAAGCTGGAGATGGCAGCAGGACTGGTACGGATGATTTCCACCCACAACAGCCCCTCTAAATTCACCCATCTTGGTGTCACAGCACTCGGAATAATGTTACGAAAGGAAAGATATTTTGCTTCTGCCACTGTGATCTGTAATAGAGCCAGACTGGCTTCCTATTTCCCAGGATTTTGCTTTTTAGTTAAAAGGGTTGTCAATCCCAAAGCACTTTCAACTGCAAGATCTTCAGGTTCTGATGACTCTCATCTGGCCCTTGCACCTCCAGATATATGCTCTCAAACAGTATGGCCTGATGAAGCTCTGGGACCATTTCAACCTCAGAATCAGAGATTCCAGCTTCCTGAGAACATAGGTTTTGATTGTCATCTCAATGGGAGCACATCACAGAAGAAAAGCCAGGTTCGCAAAACTTTACCTAATGTTCTAGCAGAATCTTTATCAAGTGAGACACGAGTCTGTGATGGCACAGTATGTGATTGAATTTCAGTAATAATGCACCTGCTGAACAAGAAATCAGCAGTGCAGAAACTTACTTTGAAAACGCCAGAGTGTGCAATCCAGACATGTCGAGAATTGCTGCAAAGATATTTGAGTCACTGTTTCCAGAAGGAGCTACCAACAAACTAATGATTCTGACTATAACACAGAAAACTAAGAATGATAAGACTGTTTGGAGCAAAGAGGCAGAAAATGAAAGAGAAATGCTTTTAGAAAAGTTCATTAATGGTGCTAAGAAAATTTGCTATGCTCTTCGAGCTCAAAGGTATTGGACTGACTTAACTGACCCATCGTCTGGTTTGGTATACTTTGGAACACTGACAAACAACATTCTTTTTGAGACAGATGAACACTATTGACATTTAGGATTCTCTGTGGGTGATCTTGGCTGCTGTAAAGTGATTCATCATAGGCTCTGGGGTACCCATGTGGTTGAGGAAGTATCTTCACTAATGCAACACTAGACAGCCATTTGATGAAGAAATTAGGTGGAAACTAACAGTAATGTCAATTTATCGGCTATACTATTTGTATGTACCATTTGGGTTGATCTATAAACACTGTGAAAAGCTTCAGTTTCTAAAATTTACTTATTTCTAGGTATTTATTTAGACATTTATGGGTTTACAGCATTGGTAAGTGGCATGTGATTTTTACATCTCAAATGTTTATTCATACTATCACTGAATACATGTTGATCACATCCACATTGTATAGAATGTGATAATTAACATGTAACCAGGACATGATCTCATACTGCTATATCTTCCCTTTACTGGAAAAAACCTCAGTTTTATTTCTCTCTAAAAATAAAACACACATTTTGGGGGGGGGAGCAAAATATAAAACTTTTAGATGATATGGGAGAACAACTACATGACCTCAGGTTAGGAAAAGCAAGAACCAAGGCCATAGCTATGTTCCTTCAGCCAAAGAAGATATTTAGCAAAGGTCCAGAACAAATCATTTCAGGGGAAGGTAAATAAATGTGATAGGATTCCCAGTTTTCCACAGAACCTGGAAGTCAAGAAAGTCTCTGCCTTGCCTTGACAGAAATAAAAGCTGATGCTGACCATTCCTAACAAGAGACAGACAATTATGACCACAGATTGCCACTAAAAAATGTAGACATGGTGCCTCTGTAGAATAAACTCATCCACATAGTCAAAAAATTTGTCACAGTCAAAAATTTGTCAAGTCCTTGTTACTTGCATGATTCTTTAGCAGTGACTATAAGGCAAAATGAATAAGACGGGTCTCAAAAATCTATTCCAAAAAATCCCCCTAAATAATTAAATCACAGTAAATTCTAAAATTATCCTAACAGAAATAACAATCTTAGAAAATACAAGATTGAAAGAAAGCCCACTTCTCTAAGTGAATGGAAATGAAGCTGGTAATAATATACAGAACAAAAAAAGGACTGAGAAGAAACAGTTCAAATGTGTTACTAATCTAGAGAAGAAAGTTCAGAATTTTTACTTAGGATCTAGAAGTGTGACTGAAGGAAAAGGTGGAAGGAAGTAAAGGGAGCTAAGGAGGAAAAGATAAGAGCCAACAAAGGGGCAGGTCTACTCAGTATGCACTTCAGTTTTATAAATAACAGTATTAGAAGCACATCTGAAATACTTCTGTGAATATATATAAGATGTTTCTTCAGAAAAGACATATTTACTGGCTCTTGGCTACCAAGCAAACTCTACGTACCTTAAAAAGTCTCAAGTCTATAAGTCTATGTTTAAGCTTTCCCTGACATCTCCAAGCAGAGCAAGGCTCCACACCCTACAGCTGAAAAACTGAATACATCATAATTAGAATTTATCATATTTAGTGAACTTAGTCTATGTCTATTTCTCTTACTAAAATATCAGCTCTGTAAGCCAAGGACTGTATATCATTTTTATGCTAGTATCTATTACAGAGCCACACACAAAGTAGGCACTCTGGAAATCCTTCCTGAGTGAATGACCAGAACTATTCTAAGAAATGGTGGCTACAACAGGGAATACAACCCAGAGAGAAGCAAAATCAAATACAGTAAAACCAGTTAGGAAACCACTACAAAATTCCAGGGAAGGAGGAGGAGCTGACTATAGGCAGTCATGGGAAAACAAGAAAACAGATTCAAAGACTTATGAATGATTTTTAAAAAGAAGTAGAAAAAAAATAATAGAGAAGTAGAAGATGATTACAAGATTCAAAGCCTTTGTTCCTTGAAAGTCAATTACTTAAACATTTACTGAGAATTTACTTGGGCAATATACCATGCTAGACACTAGAAATGTAATAACAAGCAAAATATATAAAATCTCTGCCCTCATCATAATAGAGATAGGGAAAAAACAGAGAGAGATCAAGTCTCAGGGAAAAAATTTAGTCGAGAAGGCAACTAAAAATGTAGATCTGAAATTTTAGAGAACGTCAAGGGCAGAAAATATATTAGGACCATGTACAGCTCATGTTTTATGAATTTACAAGCTCAATTAAGAAAATGTATAGGATTAGCTAAGACATCAAGACTGAACCCTGAGGAAGTATCTATACTGATATGGGGAGGGGACAGAAGAAAAAGAGAATGTTGTCAGAAAAGGTAAAAAAGCAAAAAATAATTTTTTAAGCCTAGGGAAAAAAAAGTTTGAAGATGAAGGGGTGGCATACAGTGCTCATTATTTCAAAATACACATGACTAAAACATATAAAATGACCTCACCAAATACGGCCTTGGACCTGACAAGGTGATCTTTAAGAAAGAAGTTTCCAGAGAATAATAGGAATAAACACCAAACTGCAACGAAAGAGAAAAAAAGGTGTAAAGAAGAAAGAGGGAGAGGGACCAATGCTGAGGAAGAAGGGAAGGGTACAGGAAATAAACAGGATCTTCAATTGTTATCAGAAATAAAAAATAAGAGGGGCGCCTGGGTGGCTCAGTTGGTTAAGCAGCTGCCTTCGGCTCAGGTCATGATCCCGGCATCCTGGGATCGAGTCCCACATCGGGCTCCTTGCTCGTCAGGGAGCCTGCTTCTCCCTCTGCCTCTGCCTGCCATTCTGTCTGCCTGTGCTCACTCTCTCTCCCTCTCTCTCTCTGACAAATAAATAAAATCTTAAAAAAAAAAAAAAAAAAAGAAATAAAAAATAAGAGATAGTGATATATAGCTGCTCCTCTTAGGTTTAACAGACTGTCAAAGAAATTATCTGACAACTTATTTCATCTCTGTAGGATTACAATTATTTACACTGAAAATGAAAAAATAGTAACTGTACTTAAAAAATAATTTATATAAAATGACCAGTGTCAGAATACATTTCATATACTATATACACTACAGAACTAAGAAAGGACTAATTCCTTTCTCCACTTAAAATGTACACACTTTTTTTTTTTAAGATCTTATTTATTTATTTGAGAGAGAGAATGAGCATAAGAGGGGGGAGAGCACAAGGGAGGAGCGACTCCCTGCTGAGCAGGGAGCCTGTGGAAGGACTCATCCCAGGATCCCAAGATCATGACCTGAGCAAAAGGCAGTCACTTAACCAAACTGAGCCACCAGGCACCCAAAATGTACACACTTTTAATTCCACCAATTTATAGCAAAACCATGATAATCCAGAATTTCCCTCCTTTCAAAGGGTAATGTGAAACAAATACTTTCAGAAAACAGTTTTTACTTTTATTATATGCAACATTTGTTATATTTACATTTTATGTCCAGTATGAACAATAAGTAAAATACAAGAAAATATTCTAATAATAAACAGCTTGTATACTCTTGGAATAAGTTCAAATAAAATGATCATTAGTTAAAGGAAACATATCAGTATTTTTAAAAATCATACTGACAGTTCTAGGAACAACAACAAAAAAGTCAATGGTATTATCATTCTTCATTCTGATATTATCAGATGTAAATAAATGTTAAGATGAAATAAGACTGAAGCAAAAATATCTAAAGTTCCTTTCAGTGAATGCAAAAGAAGAGTAAGGGTAAGAGTAATAGGAATAATCATTTTTAATTGAACTGAAATGAGATAAAGACAGGCATCTGCCATTTTCATGATGAATGTGCTTAAAAATCCAGTATGTGACAAGTTCAGGGTCACAAATAAAATCAAACCATTACTCAAATCCCTACATGGCCATGTTTATTAAGAACTAATTTTCCTCCTGGGACTTTACCAGGTAAAGGTGGAATTAGAAAGAAAATAAGATTTGTAAAGAGTCTGGTAACTGCAGAAGGCAGTCTTCCCACAATCGGTACCTCTTATAACCAGCAGATGGTGCCCTCCATAAAGACAACTCTTCCAGTCCATAGTCCTTACAGAGTATAAGAAGTTAGGCTTATTCTTAGGTCAGGAACAATTAAAAAATTATTGTGAGTATTTTCTAAGAAAATAAAAGACAAATAAATTTTGTCAATTTTCCCTAAGTATATAACCTTAAGGCCACGTTTACATATTTTCCAACTATTCAAACAAAAAGCTGCTTTTTTCCATATACAATGTTACCACTAAGCCACCATGCAACTTGAATTAATCTTTTTTTAAATTCAAATTAAGTCTATTTAATAATTATCCCTATGAGTTCTGGTAAAACAAAGTAATTTTAAATGGTTTAGGAAGTCCTTTCAGAAAGTAACTCCTTCCGTTCATATATTTGGCAATGTTTATTTACAAAAGGTTAAATGTATTTCTTGCCTACATTCTTTTTAAGGACCATCACTCTTACAGAAGGGAATAAAGTTAAACTTAACTGGTTCAAACAGAAAAAAGAGCCCCAGTCCCTAAAACATCTCAAGTAGTACCTGTATCTAACAGTATAGAAAATATAGTTAAATCTCTTTAAAATAGTATTTTTATGGGGCTCAGTGGGTTAAAGCCTCTGCCTTCGGCTCAGGTCATGATCCCAGGGTTCTGGGATCGAGCCCCGCATCGGGCTCTCTGCTCAGCAGGGAGCCTGCTTCCTCCACTCTCTCTCTGCCTGCTTCTCTGTGATCTCCGTCTGTCAAATAAATAAAATCTTTATAAATAAATAAATAAATAAATAAAATAGTATTTTTATATTAATAATGATAGTATCTCTCATTTACTGAATGACTGGTATTTCTCTAGTCAGTCATCAGCTCAATGTCCTATTCAGTGGGAGAATAAAATTACATATTCTTCTATGCACATCAAACCTCATCAACACATTCTTACACAACTCCCCCCTCAAAAAAACTTGCCTCCATTTCACTGAGAAAATAGAAGCTCTAACAAACAGGAACTTCCCTCAGTCTCCCATCACTAATCTACTGGCTCACCTACTGCATTTATACCCATTCTCTCATTCCTTCCTGTTATTAGAAAGTATGTTAACCTTATATCAAAAACAAATCCCTTCACAGGTACACAAAACCCCATCCTCTATAGGTTTATCAAAGACTGACTTCACTAGTTGTCTCCTCTTTCCTCTGCATAAGCATCCTCAGTGTCTACTAGATGCCTTCTCTCAGCACACAATACATTCTGTTCTTCAGTGGAAGGAATACTATAGCTACCTGCTTAGACTACAAATACCCCTCCAGCTACTACCATCTTCTCTCTCAAATTACCTTCACAGCCAAGCTTTGCAAAAAGTATATTTTCTACCTTCACATCTTCAGTTCCCAACTACGTTTCATACTAACAATCTTATTTCCAACACCACCATCACCAGCAATAATGCTTTTGCTGTAATCATTGCAGTGGACTTCAAAAACAGCAACAGATGATTCCCTTCTCTGCATCTACACCCCTGCAATGTGACTCTGTTGCTCCTCCAATCAAGAAGAGTGTTCTTCCAGTCCTTGAATCTGAAACGATCTTATGACTTGATCTAATGGGATCTTTGGCAAGCTCAGCATTTCTGCCTTTGAGGTTACTGACTTGCTCTTGGAACTCTACTAAAGTGCAGAAGCCCAGAAGTTATCCCACTGGAAAATGAGAGGTCCCAGTTATTCTAGCCATGAGCATCAGGAACAAGCCAGCCCCACCCAAACCAGGAGGTGACCACAGACGTATACATGCAGATGCATGAGGAAGCCCAGGTGGGAGATCACTAAGGCTGACTCAGATGAGTAAAACTGCCCAGCTACCACCCAGCTAAGCCAAACTCAACTGTCAACCTGAAGAATCAGGAGCCAAATAAATGGTGGTTGTTTTAAGCTATTATTTTTAGGGTGATTGATTATGCAATGAAAGTCATCACTGACTTGTCGAATCAAATGAACACTTTTCTAATCCTTACTTAATTTCTCAGCAGTATGAAATAGTTGATCAAACCTTCCTTCTTGAATCATTCTTCTCCTTCGGTTTCTACTCTATTTTACCTCTTCCTTATTTTCCTCCTACCTTACTGATCACTCTTGTCTTTGTTGTTTCATTTTCTACACGGGCTCTAAATATTAGTAATTCATCAAAACTCAATTCCGACCCCTTTACTGATGTTTTCTAAAGGAGGCTCCATGCCTAGCATGGAGTCCAAAGCAGGGCTTGAACTCACACCCTGACATCAAGACCTGAGCTGAGATAGTCAAATGCTTCACCTACTGAGCCACCCAGGCACCCCTATTCACTTTTTAACCTATATTTTTTCTCCAGACTTTTGCCCTAAGATTTTTAAAACCTAAAGACTCCAAAATAAAACATACCCTACACTAACTGATCTCTTATGAACGCTGGTCCACATATACAACTAGTTAACATTTCCACTTGGTTTATTCACAAAGGCATGTTGAACTTAAAATTCCCCTAAACAAACTTATCTCCCAACTTTGTCCCCCTCCAAAATAACCTTCCTTCTTCTATATTCTCTCTGTATATGGTGCCTTACAGTACCCAACTTGTTCCTCCCAGAAAACTGGGAGTGGCCCTTTCAACATTTAAAATCAACCAAGTCCTGTAAATGCTACCTGCTAAATATAAATGAAATACACCTTCTTTTGGCCATCATTTCACCACAACTGAATCTAAGCCACCTCCAATTCATTCTTCAAACAGCAGGTAGGATGATCATGGTACATTAATGATCTAATGCACCAAGGTACACTAACCTTCTTAAACAGGTTCCCAATGCCCTTTGAATAAGTTCTAAATATACTAATCTGACCACTTTAATCACTATACTCCTGTCACAACTCTATTTCTTAAAGGGACCAAGCCAAGATCCTTCTCAGTGTGTACTACTCTTTCTGCTTCAAAAACTTTTTCCTCCTGTCGTTCCTTCTCTGATTTTTCAAATCTCATATGTCAATCCTGTACGCTTTCCTGAGTTTGCCCAAACTAAATTAAATCTCTATTACATGCTTTCAACACCACCCCTGTACTTTACCTACAAAGAATTTATAATAATTATAGGTGTTTATCCTCTAATGTCTGTAACCCCTTCTGAACTTTTATGAACTATATGGGAACAAGAATCCAATTTTGTTCACTGTATACCTAAATGCATAATACAATGATGGGCAAAAAAAGCAAGAGCTCAACAAATATTCTTAATTATAAGAGGAAGTACCTAATAATGCCCATTTTATAAATGAGGAAACTGAGGATCAAAGAGATTAACTATGCTGAAGTTATCCAACAACTATACTGAAACTAATCTATACCTGATTCCCAAACCCTAACCTGGTGGTTCCCAATTTTTGGAGCTCAGGTGAATCTCCTAATACTCAGGCCCAAATGCCTGCACTTAAAAAAGGTTCCATGAGGATTTTTATATGCAAAGTTAAAAGTAACAATGCATCTTAACGGCCAAAAAGTTAACCCAAATATCTACTAATTGATGAATGGATAAACAAAATGTGGTATATCCATATAATGGAAAACTAATTAGAAATAAAAAGGAACAAAGTACTGATATATGATATAACAATGATGAACCTCAAAAACATTCTCCAAATAAGAAAAGCCAGACACTGGGGGTGCCTTGGTGGCTCAGTGGGTTAAAGCCTCTGACTTCAGCTCAGGACCTGATCCCAGGGTCCTAGGATCGAGCCCCACATCGGGCTCTCTGCTCAGCAAGGAGTCTGCTTCCCCCTCTCTCTCTGCCTCCCTCTCTGCCTACTTGTGATCTCTGTCAAATAAATAAATAAAATCTTAAAAAAAAAAAAAAAAAGCCAGACACCAACCAAATGTTTATAGCAGCAATGTCCACAATAGCCAAACTATGGAAAGAACCCAGATGTCCATCAACAGATGAATGGATAAAGAAGATGTGGTATATATATACAATGGAATACTATGCAGCCATCAAAAGAAATGAAATCTTGCCATTTGCGACGACGTGGATGGAACTAGAGGGTATTATGCTTAGCGAAATAAGTCAATCAGAGAAACACAATTATCATATGATCTCCCTGATATGAGGAAGTTGAGAGGCAACGTGAGGGGTTTGGGGGGTAGGAAAAGAATAAATGAAACAAGATGGGATCGGGAGGGAGACAAACCATGAGACTCTTAATCTCACAAAACAAACTGAGGGCTGCCGGGGGGAGGGGGATAGGGAGAGGGTGGTGGGGTTATGTACATTAGGGAAGGTATGTCCTATGAAGTGTGTAAACCTGGTGATTCACAGACCTGTACCCCTGCGGCTAATAATACATTATATGTTAATAAAAAAATAAAAAATTAAATCTAAAAAATGTATAAATAAATAAATAAGTAAATAAGCCAGACACAAAAAACTACATATTGCACAGATTACATTTACCATGAAACATCCATAAAAATCAAATAGATGAGTTGTCATCTGGGATTGGGGTTGAGAAAGTTGTCACCATAAATGGACACCATAATCTTTGGAGAACAATGGTTATATACACTAACCTTACTAAAATTCATTGACTTATACACATAAAATAAGTGTTTTAAAGAAAACACAAAAGAGAACAATCCATTCTGTCAGATGTTAGAGAAGGTTGTCAGCAGCATATCACAGAGTTGCAATTTAAGCTGTGGAAGACAGTAAAATGGCTACATGTGGATTCTAGGATTCAAGGTAACTGTGAAGCAGAGTGAGCAATGAAAAAAAACACAGAAGGGGCACCTGGGTGGCTCAGTGGGTTAAAGCCTCTGCCTTCAGCTCAGGTCATGATCACGGAGCCCTGCATCCGGCTCTCTGCTCAGCGGGAAGCCTGCTTCCTCCCTCCCCCTCCGCCTGCCTCTCTGCCTACTTGTGATCTCTGTCTGTCAAATAAATAAATAAAATCTTTAAAAAAAAAAAAAAAGGCACAGAAATATGCTAGGTCTGAAAAACCTAACAAACAAGTAAGAACAGGTATCTGTTTTATGTGCCTTTCTAGAAAAATCTCACATTCTGCAAAATCACACTTTTCAAAAAAATGGATAAAACAGAACATTAACAAAACAACAGCAATCCAAATAATGTACAAGCATAGTCTCCACGGGCATTTGTTCCCAGTGTCATAAGCAAACTTATTAGACTTCAGGTTTTCTCAAGATGTAGGCCCTTGAAGGTAATACTCTAC
Source organism: Enhydra lutris kenyoni (assembly GCF_002288905.1). Lineage (NCBI taxonomy): Eukaryota > Metazoa > Chordata > Mammalia > Carnivora > Mustelidae > Enhydra > Enhydra lutris. The sequence continues at coordinate 4,862,736 of NW_019154144.1, read as the reverse complement.
TACTAAGAGAAAAAAAAACTCAGCAAAATTAAAAACAGCCTTCAATTTTTTGTTAAACGTGGGGAAAACGGCCTCACAGATACTTCATCTGCAACTGAAGCTGAACTAAACATGGAAACAGATTTAGGGATTCTTGACATTATTAAATATTCCACTTATTAAAAGGCAGTTTTGAATCAGGATTTTCAGCCTTTTTTCTTTTTTTTTTTTTTTTTTTTTTTTTGCATCAATAGATCACTTTAGAGGACCACTTTATTTTTTTTTTAAGATTTTATTTATTCATTTATGTGACAGAGAGAGAGATCACAAGCAGGCAGAGAGGCAGGCAGAGAGAGGGTCAAACACGGGGCTCAATCCCAGGACCCTGAGATCATGACCTGAGCTGAAGGCAGAGGCTCAACCCACTAAGCCACCCAGGCGCCCCTTGATGACCACTTTAAAATGTTATAGAACATATTTTTCTTCATAACACAATAAATCTAAACAATCTTTTTTGTCAAACACCTAGATACAATATAACGCCAAATATAATATATGGTCCCACATTTTAAGGTTTTTTAAACTTCTACTGAGATATAATTGACACATAACATTATATTAGTTTTAGGGGTATAATATAATGATTCAGTATATTTATATATTGTGAAATGATCACCAAAATAAGTCTAGTTAACAAGTCACAAATTTTCTTTTCTTGTGAAGAGAACTTTAATATTTTTAAGTTTACAATACTGTAACTACAAGACCTCTACCTAAGGTGAAGTTGTTAATTAAATGTTGGTCACTATAAGTACTATATTACTTTTAATTAGGTAGAATTAATAACTGCACTTTATTTTGCATACAGTATGGTACGGTCCTTAGATATCAATACAGATAGTACATTTATGTCCATTTTACTGTAGTCTTAAAGAAGTATAATATTATGCAAGATGTACTAGATTTTTAAAGCATAGGTCTCAAAAAAATAAAAGTACAGATCTCTCCGAATTTGCACTATTTAAGGTACTTACACCATGCACCTTATAAATGAACACAGCAGCCCTCTGTAAACAATTTTCTTCTCAATTCCCTGAGTGAGGGAAGCTAAGGTTAGGGGAAGTAACAGAGATCCCGTGAGATAAATGACCATGTCTGATATGGTCTAAGAAAGGGTCACGGTATTTTCCAATCATTGGGTAGAGCTTTCTTACTGCTGTCTTAACCTTTTTTCTCGCACTAAAGCATAGTTCTCTCCTGTTTTCCATTATACTAACTTCTCTCCTGTTTTCCATTATACTAACTGCTCTTACCACAACAACACTTTTTTAGAAATTTAAGTTATGTGTCTTGTAGATGGAAATACAATTACTAAACTGGGAGGAAAATGATTGGAAGATAAATCTGGATACCAAGTCCATCAAAAAGTTTAACTTGATAAAAATTCTCAGTAAATTTCCTTACAATAGGAAAAAATAGCAAAACCAAAATAGTACATAAATATTTAAAGATATTCCTTAATATAAAAATTTTGAAGGTGTTCACAAGTACTTTAATCTAGTCTCATTAATGTTACTTTTTTCAGTTATTCTCAATTGCACTATGTCCAATAATTTCTTTACCTGTTAGGAATACTTTGCACCTGCATCACCTTGACTAGAAAACTGCTGCTCATTCCATGAGAGAATTACGAAGACATTTTTTTAATGTTTTTAACAGATAATTGCCAATATCTACCTTATATTCTTCCTGGCCAAAATCAACCCCATTTTGTTCTTTGGCACTGCTGCCCAAACATGAATGCCTGCTTTCATTTTCTTGAACAGATTTATTGGGATATAATTCATATACCAAACAATTTACTCTTAAAGTATATGAGTTAACAGCTTTTGGTATACATTAATTTTTTATTGTAGTAAGATGTATGTAAAATGAAATTTGCCATTTTTAATGTACAACTCAGTGGCACTGTTTATATTCACAAACTTGTACAACCATCACCACTATCTATTTCTGAAACTTCATCACCACAAACAGAAATCCTATAACCATTAAGAAATAACCCCCATGGGCGCCTGGGTGGCTCAGTGGGTTAAGCCGCTGCCTTCGGGTCAGGTCATGATCGCAGGGTCCTGGGATCGAGTCCCGCATCGGGCTCTCTGCTCAGCAGTGAGCCTGCTTCCCTCTCTCTCTCTCTCTCTCTCTGCCTGCCTCTCTGTCTACTTGTGATCTCTCTCTGTCTACTTGTGATCTCTCTGTCAAATAAATAAATAAAATCTTAAAAAAAAAAAAAAAAAAAACTTTAAAAGAAATAACCCCCATTCTCTACTCTCCCTGGCCCCTGATAATCTCTAATCTACTTTCTGTCTCTATCAATTTGCCTGTTCTAAGTATCTCATATAAATGTAATCATATAATATTTGTCCTTTTATGTCTGGCTTATTTCACTAACATTACTTCCAAGATCCATCCATGTTGTATCAAATATGAAAACTTCATTCTTTTTTATGATGGATAACATTCCATTGTACATATACACCATATTTGTTTATTCATTTATCTATTGATAGATTGTTTCCACTTAGGTTGTTTCTACTTGTAGCTATTATAAATACTGGTATAAATATTGGGATACAAATATCTCTTCAAAACCCCTCCCACCTTCAATTCTCTTTGGTATATACTTAGGATTTTATGGATTCTTTGTGGAGAAATGTCTATTCAAGTCCTCTGCCTTAAGTTAGGTTATTTGTCCTTGTGCTGTTTAGTTGCAGGCATCCTTTATATATTCTGGATATTAAATCCTTATCTGATGTATGATTTACAAATATTTCCTCCCATTCTGTACATTGTTTTTCCCTTTCTTAACAATGTCTTTTAATGCACAAGTTTTTAATTTTTATGAAGCCAAATGTATCCATTTTCTTTTATTGCTCTTGCTGATGGTATTATAGCTAAGAATTTATTGCCAAATCCAAGGTCATGAAATTTTACCGCTATGTTTTCTTCTAAGACTTTATGCGTTAACTCTTTAGGTTCTTGATCCAAATTTTGATCCAAAATTAGCTCAAAGCTAATTTTTATATACTGTTTGAGATATAGGGCCAAGCTTCACTCTTTTGCATTTATTAAATCCAGTTCTTTCCAGCATCATTTGTTGAAAACTATTCTTTTCCTATTTATCTTTAATAAAGATGTCCTGGTTTCTCCTCTAGAAATTTTGATTCAGTAGATTTGGGGAGGGACTTCAGATACCACATTTAAAGGATGTCTCAAATATTTCCCATAGTCAAACAAGTTTGAAGAACAGTAAAGAATACAACTTCAAGTACCTGATTCATATTCTAGAGCAGTGAAAAACTATTTCTTTTTAATCCTTGTTTAGCCCTCAGATACACTCAACTTATGCTACATCCAGGTGAGGACTTAGGTAAGAGGCCTTAATTTTCACAAAAGGTTGTTAACCTTACCATCTGCACATCTGATCCCTAAAACATAAGGCTTTACCAAAATAAAAACAAACTTGCCACACTACAGACTCATGCCATTCACTCTTTTAACAATATGTGAGCATCTATTATATCCCTGCACTTTTGATCCATGGGGGATACAGCAGTAAAGATTCTTGCTCTTGTGGAACTTAAAGATGGTGGGAAACAGACAACAAATAAGTAAGTATGTGTGTTAGGTAATGTGAAATATTAAGAAAATTCAGGAAGTGGGGAAGGGAGCTGTTTAAGATTGCAAAGACATTTCAATGAAGTTGACCTTTGAGCAGAAACCTGAAAAGGAATAAGAAAGTGAATTATACAAAATTATACAAATACCAACAGCAGGCTATTCAAGACAGAGGTGCCTGGGTGTTGTCTCAGTAAGTTAAGTGTCTGCCTTCGGCTCAGGTCGTGATCCCAGGGTCCTGGGATCAAGTCCCACTTCAGGTTCCCTGCTTCAAGGGGAGTCTGCTTCTCCTTCTGCCTCTCTCTTCCTCTCATGAAAAATAAATAAAATCTTAAAAAAAAAAAAAAGAATATTCAAGACAGAGTGAGGCCCAAAGATTACAAGCTTGAACAATATACTACTCAACTGTTGGCAATGAAGCCCAGTTAGATTTCAAGGATTATGAAGGATTCTTGAGAGGAATCCAATTGATCTCTTCCTCTAGATCAGGGATTCTCAACCTAAAGACCACTGGTTGATGTTTTTGCTCAGAATCCTTTATTATGGGGGAACAGATGAGTGTTCCTGTGCATTCCAAGATAGCAGCATACCTGGGTACCCCCCCAACACACACACACCACCATCACCCTTAGTTTTAGACAAAATCAAAAATGTCTCCAGATAGTACCAAATTCCCCCCACAGGTCAAAATGCACTCGAGATTGAGAACACCACTGCAGATCAGTCCTTAAACTGAAGATCCATGTAGGAAACCCATAAAAATGGGCTTTAATAGGTCATATAGTCCTCTAAAGGAGTACATAAAGTTTGCATGTGCATGAAAATGTGCTTTTTTCTAGAGAGAAGGTGCATTGCTTAAAATATCTAGAAGGCTAATGACAAAAAAAAACCCAACAAACTAGGAACGCTTTACTATTTCAACTGGGTTACTAAGAAGATTGTACAATTGAGTAAATTTCTAGAAACAGACACTCTTGTAAGACTGAATCCAGAAAAAATACAAAATCTGAACAAAAACAACAACAAAATTGGGGGGGGGGACTTTTATTTATTTATTTACTTATTCATTCACTTATTTATATTTAAGTGGGTTAAACAACATCTGAAAGCTCCAGGTTTGAGCCTCATTTGTCCTAACAGCCACATATTTAATATCAATGGGCTACACTATAGTCTCCTTTTTTTTTTTCATCACAAATCCCATCAAAAGCCTATATTTACTGAAAGATGTTCTTGAAAAATCACCAACTGTCATTTTATTATCATCCTTATTTAACAAATGAAGAAACCAAGGTCAAGATAAGTTGACTGATTTACCCAGGATCACAAAGCTCTTGAATGGCAGAACTGGAAGTACACCCTAGTTATTTACATGGTTATATGACAGGAGACAGCCACAGGAACATACCTAATTTCCTGGTTTTACTTATTTCAGAAGCAAAATAGGGAACATTATAATTATAGTGCATAACCAATAAATCACTAACAAGCTATCCTCAAAGAGCATAAGGTGAATAAATCAAACAGATATATCAACTGTAAGATTAACATTACCTATGACTGAAAAACCTAAAACCTGATTAGGGGAAGTGGAGCTTTTTCTGACACCTGAGTCCTCAGTGAACCCTCAGCAGGTCAGTAATAGAAAGGATAACCCTGCAACATACCTAGAATAAGCACAGAAGTGAGTTTTATTTACTTTTTTTAAGCCCTCAGCGCAAGCCAAAGTACAATTCAAGGTATTTAAAATATGATTCAATAAAGACAATTCTACAGGAATGGGGAGCCAACACAAGCATCCAAAAAGTTAGTGATCTGAATGTGCACTTTAATCTAGGGAAAAAAAAAAAACTAATTACATAAAGCAATGATTCTTGAAACTTTTAATCATGAAACTCGTTCCTGTAACCAAGATCTTATAACCATGTCCAAAATAGTGAACAGATTAAAAGAGCTGCTCTTGCTGAACTAGGTGATCAGTACCCCAATGACCACAACTCTTCCTGTCAAGGAAATCCCCAAGGAACAACATGAAAACCAGCGATCTGTCAGTGTTTTTGGAAATGTGAATTATTACCGACTTTCTAAAAAAAAATATATATATTCATAATATCTATTAAATTTTAATGATACATTCCCTTAAACCCAGTAATCCTTCTCTTCCCACCCTATCTCACAGAAACAAAAATGTCAATATAAACTGTACAAAAGTGTTCATCTTAGCACTATTGAGAGTGGAAGAAAAAAGTGTAGAAAAAACCTGACATCTACAAGGAAACAGCTAAATGAAGTGTGGTAAATCTTCCCATGGAATATTGTGCAGCTATTACAATGAACAAGTTCCATCAGCTCATCTACACCAATGCTGAGGAGAAAAGCATTACTGTCCAGTGTGTGTGTGCACTGGACTTCTTCATAAAACAAGTACCCCCACAACACACACCAAAAATAAAAGCCCTTCTACTGAAATAGAGAAATACATACAGAAATTAATGGGAAATATAGAACTCAAAATTATTTCCACTGTTAAGTATGTAAAAATGAAATATAAACACTATTTGAACCTGGGATGGAAAACATTCCTTCTATAGATATGTTATTCCAAAGTATCTATAATAAAGTATTTTTAAAAGCAATCCTTAAGTAACAAAAACAAGCCAATAATCTACAATTATTATGGATTGCTATCCTTTGAGCTTTGCTTTTCTTCATTAATACTTTTTTCTTAAAACTGAATTTTTAAATGAAGACGAGGTGAAAGATATTCAAGGTTGTATACCATGACAGGAACCAAGAGTACAAATATTTTGAACTGTCGAAGACACCTCTGCCTTTAATAAAAGTAAAATCATAATATCTCTCTAACCAGTTCTCTTTCTTCTTTCTTTTCATCATCTTTCACTGGAAGATCCTAAAATATACAGAAGAATTCAATTACATGACCCAATGAGCTCTGAACCGTCATCTCCATCCTCATCCCATTAGAGCTCTTCAAGGTCTGAAACATTACAATTTTATTATCTTATTGTATCATATACTTAGTTATCTGCAATTCTTACTATTCAGCTCTCCAACATTGGTTGAGCTATTATTCACAAATCCACTGAAACAATTACTCAATTAACCACTTGAAAATTATTTTTTGATCTCTTTTATATATTTTCCCAGGAAAAAAAAGTAACAGAAAGAACATCAATACAGAAAGCGGTTTTGTTATCTTTCATTTTGAAAGAAACTATTTCTTTTTAATCCCTAGCAAACCTAAGTTTTCGTCTCCAAAAAGGGCATAAAAAGTCACAGAAAATGAAGTACTTAAAAAAAAAAAAAAAAAAAAAATAGCCATAAGAAGTAAACTTTAGAATACAGACTGTCTTTTGAGATCCAATTAGACAGCTCAATGGGTCAGCTTAATACAAACACCTAGAGCTTATCCTACAGAAATGGATTCATTTTCTCTTTTATAAAATGTAGACAGTAAAGATTTGCTTATTAACTGCTGTAAAAACTGTAAACCCCTACACCTGAAATTACCAAATGGTACTCTAAGTCATCTGAAAACACCCAAGACACCACAGCAAACTTACAGGCATTATGGGCTATTTTTTAATTATCAAGGAAACATAACAATTCTCAAGATCTGTCAGACACCAAGTGAACTACTAGCTCAAGGTAATTCCATTTCAACATAAGACCATTCTACCTTCCTTTGGAAGGTACCACATCTTTGAGAAAATGGGTTTGGGGCAGTTGATGTGATAAAAAGTACTGCATGGAAATCAGTGGGAAATAAGAACTAAGGTGGCAGTGTCCAATCTAAGACTTGAGGACTTGTCTATGACCAACAAGCAAACATAACCCATTAGTAAGTAACTATTCTTATTTAAGAAAAAAAAAATATTTTTTTCTTTCAGCATATGTGTAATTCCTAGGCCATAAATACTTAGGTTATCTGTACATAACTTAAATAGGACTATTAAGTATTATTTTTTGGCTCTATGAAAAAATGGAATGAAACACTAAGGGCACCATAAGCCAAGTACTTTTAGGAACCTCTCATCATATATTTACAAGTGATTCTCACAGATATTTGCAAGTTGCAGTAGGGTATATCATCTCTACCCTATCTTCACTGGTAACGGAGCAAAGAAAATAAAAAACTGCAAAGACTGAAAACATAAAAAATGAAAATTGTACGGTGTTTACCATCACATTTAATTCTAGAAAAGCAGGAAACAAAACTAAAGGTTGAATACCAATAATTAAACAAAAAATACCCAAATGTTGCCTATATTCTATTTGTTTATTTAAAGACAAGGACTATTTCAGTCTCAAAGCCTTGGTTACTAACAATCTTTATCAAACACTGTTAAGCAGTTGAGACCTTTTTTCAAAATCCCCCACCAAATTCTAAGTTACAAAATATCTAAAAGGCAGAAGTCTCTGTAGTTGAGGAGAAGCCTAGGACCACACTCTGGCCTTCCTCCTCCACATGGGTAACAGTATTCACCCGAACCCAGAGGCTTCAACAAATAGTTTAGGGCAGCTGAAGGCAAAGGGGCAAAAGTGCCCCAGCCTTTCAATTAAAACAGCTCAACACCACAGAAGATCTCCTTTGAAAAACAAATTCTCCGGGGAGGCACAAGTTACAATTGGCAGCCTAAGGCCAGGACAATCCTCTTAATTTTTTTTTTTTTTTAATAGCAGTACAACCCAATACATAAATATACTAACAAAGAAGAAGTCTCATTAAATAACCTTTTTGTGTGTAATTCATGAGATTTTTCTATTCCAATTGAAATCCAGTTTACAAAAAAAACTCTGGTGTTGGAAATTACCCCAATGACTTCTCAAATTATCAGATTTTTTTTTTTTTTCAGTGTGAACAGGAGGAGCAAGGAGAGAACAAAAAGTCCTTCTTTGGTAATAAAGGAACAAACAAAAGGAAGAAAAGAAAAACCTTAATATTTCCACCTCATTATGCATACCAAAAACCAAGCAAAAACAACAGAAAAAGGGTGGAGAAAAAGGAGGGAAACAGTAAGGAAAGAGTGACTATGCATAAGTTAGAGCTCAATGTAAAAAATAAAACCACCAAAATCTTTTCTCTAGTTAAGAAAAAACTTTCTACCTGAAACAAAAGAATAAAACTTTGACTCTTTTTCAACACCACTGATTTTAGAGCAGTCGACCACGTTATAACATTTACCTCCCTTCTTCCCCAAATCCATTAAGATGGCCAAGGAAAAAGAAACAGCATTAGAAATCAGAAGGTTACTGACAATGCTGAGAGTTGACAGAAGGAAAACCAAAACTGCAGAAGCCATCCCAACACAGAAGAAATGGGGTGGAATGGACTGAAGACAATAAAATGGAACTTCCTTAGCCCTGGCCCACCATAATTCACAAACAAGCAAACAGAATCTTCCAATAACATTACTCTTATCTCTACAGAAACTTATTTTCCTAATTCCTATTAATACTCTCAGCTCAGATAACACAGCACATAGGATTCTGAAACTCCACCAGAAATCAAAACAGAACTAAGACAGACCAAGAGCTTTCATAAGAGTTTTCTTGACTTGGGGTAGACTGCAAGATAAATCATTTGGGATTTTGTGACCCAAATGCTCTCTCAGCCATTTGTCTTGTACCAGGGAGACACAAGACTTGCCAGTATGCTCCCAGCCCACATACCCTAAAAATAATCCTACATTTTTAAAGCCTGTCTCAGTTCATTTACCATACCAGAGAAAACCCACAGAGAGAAAGGATTAGAGCCACCCATTCCTTAGCAGAACTCATCTAGAGAAAATAATCCTAATTGGTACAACTGCTAAAGCAGCCCACACCCACTATCAATAATGACTAATTTAGATCCCACTTACAACTGCATAAGGATGAATCAGTAAGTACATAAACATGGTCCAAAAGAGTGCACAAACTGAAAATCAGAGCCAACAGGCCAAGTGAAATAAAAATACAGAAGGCACAAAAGAAATTTTAAAGAATTTTCCAATTAATACTCTGAATGAATTGTGAAGAAACTTATATATATAATAAAAGTAGACTACTTGAAAAGTAGCAATGATAAAAGAAGAAAATTCTGGAGACTTGAAACCACAATAGTCCCAACCTTCCAGAAAGGGTGAGGAGAGAGGTTAACTAAATATCAACAGAAGTCGGTGCTTGGATGGCTCAGTCAGTTAAGTGTCTTCTTCCAGCTCAGGCCATGATCACAGGGTCCTGGGATTGAGCAGGGATTCTGCTTCTCCCTCACGGCCTCCCAACCACTGTGTGTGTGCTTACTCTCTCTAGCAAAAATAAATAAAATCTTAAAAAAAAATTTTAAGTAAATATCAACCCAAGTAGTGAGGAGCCTAACAAATACAACTTAAAAAAATGTTATCAATATTCAGTATAAACAGACTATGTATTATAAAGAGCCCAAAAGATCCAGCAGAAAACTATTATCACGTTGCTGAATTGATAAAAAGGAAAATCTGTAAGATTTCTACATCTCACCTTCACTTCCACACAAAAGTCCATATCACCTCTGTGCCAGTTACAAGGATGAAAGCTAAACCTGAGAGTCATCCTTTAAACATATAAACTCTAGAAAGTTCCCAAGATAAAACAAGTCCTATTTCTTAGCAGATGGAAAAGCAAATCCTCTGAATTTAAAAAAAAAAAAAAAAAAAAAAAAAAAATTCCCAATAAAATTAAGCTCCCAAATTTTCATGTATTAAGCTCAAGGATCACACACACTTAAGAAAACACCAAGTGTGAACATGTTATGCACCACTGAATTTAAATATTAAAATTTAATTGCCAAATTATAAAATATCAATTAAGTGTAAAAGGGATTTTTTAAATTAAAACACAGGATACATTAGCAAAAAAAAGCTTCTGAAAATCACCAGGAAAAAAACAGAAAAGAACAAAGATACTAATTTCAGAACTAGTATCAGGCTGATTTCAGAATCTCAATGAACAGGTTAAATGGATTAAAAATGGGTAGAAAGTCAGTCATAAAAATTAGTAATTAGAAGAAACTACATAAAATGCAGGACTAAAAAACAAACAGATGAGAAATTTAAAGGAGAATTAAGAGATATCAGATGACAGCAAACTTCAAAATCCTAAGAAAAATTTTTTTAAAAATAATTCTAAACATGGATGCAAGATACAAACAAGCACTGTACATAATAACAAATCTCATATGGGGGGATAAAAAAAGAGACCTAAAATCCTGGGCAACATCATCATGGAAGCTGGGAGGAGGGTGCTGACCCGATTAAAAGGGACTTTGTGTCAACTTTGAAAAGGGCCTAGTTTTTAAATCTTAAAGTTAACTTTAACTATGCAATGGAGAATTTAAAGGGTATCAATTATTTTTTAAAAGGAAGAAAGGGAGGATGCCTGGGTGGCTCAGTTGGTTAAGCGGCTGTCTTCGGCTCAGGACATGATCCCAGCGTCCTGGGATCGAGTCCCACATCAGGCTCCTTGTTCGGCGGGGAGCCTGCTTCTCCCTCTGCCTCTGCCTCTGCCTACCACTCTGTCTGCCTGTGCTCACACACTCTCTCTCTAACAAATAAAATAAATAAAATCTTTTAAAAAAAAAAAAAAAAGGAAGAAAGGTGCCTGGGTGGCTCAGTGGGTGAAGGCCTCTGCCTTTGGCTCAGGTCATAATCCCAGGGTCCTTGGGATAGAGCCTCATGTGAGCCCCACGTCGGGCTCTCAGCTCAGCAGGGAGCCTGCTTCCTCCTCTCTCTCTACCTGCCTCTCTGCCTACTTGTGATCTCTGTCAAATAAATAAATAAAATCTTTGAAAAAAGATAAATAAAAGGAAGAAACAGACTATACCACATCTAAAAGAAAAAAGAAATGTAGGAAGACCTCAACATCATCACATAGTGAATAGTTCCTTTTTTCTCTTTCCTTCAACTTATAACTTATCACACATACATAACCCAATAAAAAGCACCTCTGCACAGCACAACAGGATACCTGAACAATCCACCCATCTGTGCACCCAAGAGTGAGGGAAGCAGCAGCAGAGGAAGCGACATATCCAGTAGGGAGGCAACATGGCCTTCCTAGCAAAGGAGGTGGAGGGTGAAGGCAATCACTGGGAATCTGCTCAGCCATGCATGCTGCAGCTGGAGAAACCTACCACTTTCTCTGAGAAGAGACCACAGTGACTTAGGGGAGAAAAGGGTAAAGGGAAGAAGACAAAGAGAACTGAAGAAAAGCATTTCCTACTCTCTGCTGCATGATTGGCAAGAGGACCCACCACGGACTTTGAAGAGCCCCCAACAACCAGAAAAACCCCCAGACTGGGCTGTGGGCAAACCCAAAGCCCTAAGTGCTAAGCACACACCTCCCCTAAATCTGCCGCCACCCTTTTGTTCTCGGGCAGTTTTTTTGTTTGTTTTTCTATTTTCTGGAAAACAAAAAGGCTCCTAATTACAAACCTGCTGAACTTTTAGAATGAAAAGAAATAAAGCTTTATATAAATAGAAAAAATGTTTACTACTTAAATGCAAGCACCAAAGGCACTTTTCAACAAACACTATAAAAAATTGTGGCAATATGTGGGAGCACCTGGGTGGCTCAGTGGGTTAAGCCTCTGCCTTCATTCGGCTCAGGTCATTATCTTGGGGTCCCAGGATCGAGTCCCACATCGGGCTCTCTGCTCAGCAGGGAGCCTGCTTTTCTCTCTGTGCCTGCCTCTCTGCCTACTTGTGATCTCTCGGTCAAATAAATAAATAAAAACCTTTAAAAATAATAAATAAATAAATAAATTGTGGTAATATATCACAAAAAGAAAACGACGATTTCCAGCAACAAAATCCTAAAACATGAAATATTGCCATCTAACCGGTAACTCAAAATAACTGTCACGAAGAAATTCAATGAGCTAAAAGAAAGAAAGACAAGACAATAATCTCAGGAATAAAGCTTATGAACACAAAGAGTACTTTACCAAAAAGAAATTCTAAAAAAGAACTAAACAGAATTCTAGACATAACTCAATAAATGAGATAAGGAATGCATTAGAAATCATTGAAAATAAAGCACATCAGATGGAAGAGAGAATAAGCAAGCTCGAGGATAAGAATACAGAAATAATTCAGGTGGAAGAGATTCTTAAAAAGTGAAGAAACCCTATGAGAACTATCAAACACCATTAATACAGCCAACAGAAAATTAACAGGTATACCAGAAAGAGGAAAAAGGATGAGGGAAGGAAACAGTATATTTAAAGAAATAATTGCTGAGAACTTATCTCAAGACAAAACACTTTCTCCAAGAAACATCATATTAAAACTATCAAAAGTCAATGAAACAAAATTTTAAAGGCACCCAACAAACAAAAAAAGACAGTAACCTATGGAAAAAAAAAAAAACCCTATTAGATTATCAGCAGATTTCTCAACAGACACACTACAGGTCTGGAGAAAGTGGAAAGACATATTCAAAATACTGAAAGAAACTACCAACCAAGAACACTCTATTCGACAAAGTTATCCTTAGGAAATGAAGGAAATATAAAGGCTTTTCCCAACAAACAAACGCTAAAGGAGTTCATCACCACTGGACCTGCCTTATAAAAAACGTTGAAACAAGCTCTACGAGCTGAAATGAAAATATGAAAAGTACACAAAAACAATTAACATGATAAATATAATTAAAAAGTTGTAAATTTTTTAGAAGAGTATATTAAACTTTTTTTTTTAATTTATTTATTCATTTGACAGAGAGAGATCACAAGTAGGCAGAGAGGCAGGCAGAGAGAGAGAGAGAGAGAGAGAGGAGGAAGCAGGCTCCCTGCCGAGCAGAGAGCCCGATGCGGGACTTGATCCCAGGACCCTGAGATCATGACCTGAGCCAAAGGCAGAGGCTTAACCCACTGAGACACCCAGGCGCCCCGAGTATATTAAACTTTTAATTATAACATGAAAAGTAAAGGAAAAGAGCTTTGAAAATAACGACTTCTATAACTTTTTAACAAAATCAGCATAAAAAAAGGTAATGTGTGATACTGAGATATTAACCAATAAAAGGATGGAACACCCTTATAGGTAAATGAAGACAAAATGCTACCAACAGAAAAAAAAAGACTATTTTATCCATGAGATGTTTTATGTAAACCTCATGGTAATCACTAAATAAAATCTAGAACAGATACAAACCATAAAAAGGGGAGAGACTGAACAACCTACCATGGAAAACCACCAATATACAAAGGTAGACAGAAACAGTAGGAAAAAAAAGGAACAGCAGACAAAATAACCAGAAGAAAAAAGATAAAGTGGCAGTTATAAATCCTCACATACCAGTAATGAGCCTAAATCTAAATGGATTGAACTTACAAATCAAAAGGCACAGAGTGGCTGGATGGCTTAAAAAAAAAAAAAAAAAAACAAGACTCAAATATATCCTGCACACAAAAGACTGATCTCAGCTCTAACAACTCACATAGGCTCAAAGAGAACGGATGGAAAATGGCTTTCCAAACAGAAACGAAAAGAAGACAGGAATAACTGCATTTACATCAGACAAAATAGATTTCAAGCCAAAAACAGTAACAAGAGACAAACTAGATCATTAAATAATGATAAAAAGGTCAGTATATCAAGAATGTACAATAATCATAAATATATCCCCAACAAAATATACTAGAAATACTAAGATTTAATACTAAAACTTAACAGAGAAAAATATATAACAATACAGAAAGAGTAGGGTACTTCAATACCTCACTATCAGTAGGTAGATCTTCCAGACATAAAATAAAACAATGAAACATTGAAATTGAACCACACTTTAAAAACAAATGGACTTAACAGAGATATATTCCATTCAACAGCAAGAGAATACTCATTCTTCTCAAGTGCACATGAACATTCTCCAAGACAGAACAGTATGACAGACCACAAAATAAATTTGAACAAATTTTTAAAAAAAGATTTATTTATTGGGGCACCTGTGTGGCTCAGTGGGTTAAGCCTCTGTCTTAGGCTCAGGTCATGATCTCAGGGTCCTGGGATCGAGCCCCTCATTGGGCTCTTTGCTCAGCAGGGAGCCTAATTCCCCCTCTGTCTCTGCCTGCCTCTCTGCCTACTTGTGACCTATCAAATAAATAAATAAATAAAATCTTTAAGATTTATTTATTTGAGAGAGAGTGCTTGTGCGTATATGGGGGAGGTTGAGTGTGAGGGGAGCAGAAGGAGAGGGACAAGAAGAGTCCACACTGAATGCAGAGTCCAACATTAGGGCTTAATCTCAAGATCCTAAAATCATGATCTGAGCTGAAATCAAGAGTCAGACGCTTAGCTGACTAAGCAACCCATGCCCTCTGAGCAAATTTAAGAAGACTGAAATCATACCCTATCATTTCTGACCACAAAGGTATGAAACCAGAAATCAACAAAAGGAAAGTAGGAAGTTCTACAAATATGTGGGAACTGAACAACACATTTCTAAACAAACACTGGATCAAGACAACATCAAAAGGGAAATAAATCATCTGGAAACAAATGAAAATGGAAAAACCACTTATCAATATTGTAGGATGCAGCAAACATGGCTCTGAGGAAAAGGTATAGCCATAAATGCATGTATATTAAGAAATTAGAAAGATTTCAAATAACCTAACTTTCCACCTCAAGTAACCATTAAAAGAACAAATTTATCCCAAAGTTAGTAGAAAGAAGAAAATAATAAAGATCAGAGTAGAAATAAATGAAACAGAGATTAAAAAAAAATTAGAAAGGATCAACAAAAACTAAGAGCTGGTTCTTCAAAAAAAATTAAAAAACAAAACAAAACTGACAAACCACTGGCTGGACTACGAAAAAAGCCTAAATACAAATAAATAAAATTAGGACTGAAAGAGAATAAATTACAGCTGATACTACAAAAACAAAACTATGAAAGACTACTATAAACAAATTATATGCCAACAAATTACATAACCTGGAAGAAATGGATACATTTCTAGAAATAAACAACCTACCAACAATGACTCAGGAAGAAACAGATAACCTGAACAGACCAAGAAATTGAATAAACAATTTTCAAAAACTACACAGTAAACACCAGGACCAGAAGCCTTCACTGGAGAATTCTACCAAACATTTAAAGACTAAGTAACACCAAGCCCTTCCAAAATATGAGGGAGGAGGAAACGCTACCAAACTTATCCTATGAAGCCAGCATTACCCTGATACCAAAATCAGATAAGGCTACTTCAAGAAAACAATAGAGTGTTATCCTTAATGAATATAGGTGCAAAAATTCTCAACAAATTTATCAGCAAACTCAATTCAATAGCACATCAAACAGATAATAAAATACAACCAAGTGTAAGTTATCCCTAGGATGCAAGGAGGTTCAACATACGGATATCAATAAATCTATCACACATCACTAAAAGGAAAGACAAAAATCACATGATTACCTGAATAGACACAGAAAAAGCATTTGATAAAATACAACATTCTTCCATGATAAAAACCCTTAATAGACTGGGTATAGAAGAAACATACCTCCACATAATAACACCCACATAAGACAAACCTACAGCCAACATTATACTCAATGGAGAAAAATTAAAATTGTTTTCCTCTAAGATCAAGAATAAAACAAGAATGCCCGCTCTTGACATTCCTACTCAATATAACATTGGAAATCCCAGCTAGAGCAACTAAGCAAAACAAAGACATAAAAGGCAATCAAATTTGATAGAAAAATTAGAACTGTCACTGTATGCTGATGATATGATCTTATACTGCTGACCCTTCAACAACACAAGTTTGAACTGCCCACGTCCACTTATATGTAGCTTTTTATCAATAAACACAGGACAGTACTATAAATGTATTTTCCTTATGGTCTTCTTAATAATATTTGTTCTGCAGCTTATCTTACTTTAAGAATACAGTATATTACAGGGGCGCCTAGGTGGCTCAGTGGGTTAAAGAATACAGTATATTACACATGTAAACATACAAACTACGTGTTAACTGGTTGTTTATGTTACTGGTTAAGGCCTCCACTCAACAGTAGGTTATTTGTAGTAAAGTTTGGGGCGAGTCCAAAGTTAGAATGTTTATCATCAAGAAGAGACAACAGGTGCTGGTGAGGATGCAGTGAAAAGGGACCTCTCATACAGTATTGGTGAGAATGTAACTGGTCAACCACTATGGGAAACAATAAGGAGGTCCCTCAAAAAATTTAAAGTAGATCTACCACATGATTCAGCAATTCCACTTCTGGATATATTCCCAAAGGAAATGAAAGCAGGATTTTTCTTTTGAAAACAGATTTTGATGAGATAGATGTATCCCCAAGTTTACCACAGCATTACTCACAACAGTCAAGATATGGAAACAATTCAAATGCCCATCAAAGGAAGAATGGATTAAAAAGGTACATAACATACAACAAACTATTATTCAGCCTCAAGAAAGGATGTTCTGCCATTTGCAGGACATCAACATGAATGGACCCTGAGCACATTATGCTAAGTGAGATAAGGTGAACAAAGAAAAACAAGTACATATGGTAAGACATATATATGGAATTTTAGAAAGTTAAAACCTGTTAAAAAAAAAAAAGTAAAATAGTAATTTCTAGGGCCAAAGGGAAATAAGATCAGTTGTATTCAAAGATACAAATTTAAACTGAGTACTAAAATAAACCACAGAGACCTACTGTATAGCATAGTAAACCTGGAAAATGTTGTTCTATAATTACGTACTATGATAAATATGGCTACTTTGTCAATCATATCACAACACATAAATTTACCAAAGTAACACACTGTACACCTTAAGCTTGTATAACATTACACATCAAATTTATTCAATTAAAAAAAACCTTTAAAAAATTGACTGTAGCGGCGCCTGGGTGGCTCAATCAGTTAATTGTCTGCTTTAGGCTCAGGTCCTGATCCCAGGGTCCTCAGATGAAGCCCTGCGCTGGGCTCCCTGCTCAGCAGAGAGTCTGCTTCTCCCTCTCCCACTCCCCCTGCTTGTGTTCCCTCTCTTGCTATGTCTCTGTCAAATAAATAAATAAAATCTTAAAAAAAAAAAAAAAAAGATGACTGTAGTAATATGAAAATAAAGCAAAGGGAAAAAACAGGGCAAATAAAAAACAAAAACTGTAAGAAAAAGAAACATGAATGCCTACATTCTTATCAGACTAAACGTATTTTAAAACACAAAGAATTATAAGACAGAAAAGTCATCACAAAATGATTAAAAGGCTCAAATCACCAGGTAAGTAACTTTAAATTTACATAAACTATTAAATAAGATAAAAATACAGCAAAAATTGATAAAATCACAGAAATAAAATGACTTTCCACCAACACAATATAGGAGTTTTAACATACTTTTTCCACTATTGATAAAATATATATTACAAAAATTAGTGAAGATATAGAAGACTGAAATAAGATAATAATAATAAGATAATAATAAGCTTGATTTGTGAATCATTTAACCCTGCACCCTTACATAATCTTATCAAAGATACATATAACATTTATAAAAACTGAGAACAATCTGATATATAATGCATTTCTCAAAAAATTCCAAAGAATCTAAATCTCACCCACATCTATGTGAGAAAACAAAAAGTTAAATATTTCCATGTTAGAATAAGTGCACAACACTTATAATTAAGTGATACAGTAAAAAAATAAAAAAAAATAAAATTTGATGGAATTAGAGATAGTAGTACAGAAAGAAAAACTTGAGAGGCTTGTATATTTATAATGAAAGGCTTAAAATAAATAAGTTAATCGTGAAACTTAGAAAGCCAGGAAAAGAAAGAATGTACCCAAAGAATAGATAAAGAAGATAATAAAGTTAAGAGCAGAAATTAATTAACTAATTAGGAGAATATATCTAAACAGCCAAAATAGGGTAAATCTGACAAGACTGATCAAGAATAGGGGTGCCTGGGTGGCTCAGTCTGTTAAGTGTCTGCCTTCCACTCAGTTCATGATTGAACCCCATGTCCAGGCTCCTTGCTCAGGAGGAGCCTGCTTTGCCCTCTACCTCTGCTGCTGCCCCCCCTGCTTGTGAACGCACGCTCTCTCTCTTGCTGTCTCTGTAGAATAAATAAATAAATAAATTTTTTTAAAAAAACTGATCAAGAATAGAAAAATAATCATTAACATTAGGAATAACAAAGGAGATGTAACTACTGACATTATAGGGAGTATTACTAAGGTGGTAAAAAAATACTTAAGGCAAGGATTAGCAAATTTCTTTTTTTTTTTTTTAAGATTCTATTTATTTATTTGACAGAGAGAGAGAAGAGAGAGATCACAAGTAGGCAGAGCAGCAAAGGGGGGGGGCGGGGAGCAGGCTCCCTGCTGAGCAGAGAGCCCGATGTGACTAGATCCTAGGACCCCGAGATTATGACCTAAGCTAAAGGCTGAGGCTCAACCCACTGAGCCACCCAGGTGCCCCTAGCAAACTTTTTCTTAAAGGACTAGAAAGTAAGCGTTTTTGCTCGTGCCTTCCGTCATAATTATTCAACTCTGCATAAATGGGCATGGCTCTATTACAATAAAACTTTATTTACAAAAAGGAGCAGACAGCCTGCAGGCAACAGTTTGCAAACTTCCACTTTATGGCAATAAATCTGAAAACTCAGATGATTTAATTTCCTAAACAAGTGTGAGTCACAAAAACTTAAAAAATCTGAGAAGATCAGTCATCATTAATGAAACCGATTAAATTAAAATCTTCCACAAAGAAACATCAGCCTTGATGAGGTGTTTCAAATTTCCTAAGATGGATTTCATCTTCTACAAATTCTTCCAGAAAACAGAAATAAAAAGAATACTTTGCCTCTCTTTCTATGAAACTAATATAATTTTGACATGAAAACCACAAAATATTACAGACTCATAAGCAAACATACATACATGGACTAGCCAACTATCTCCAGCAATATATTTAAAAAGATGACTATATCAATAGCACTGCCCAAAAGAACCTCCCACAATAATGAAAATGTCTATTTTACACTGTCCAATATGACAGCCATTAGCTACAATTAACACTTGAAATGTGGCTGGTATATTTGAGAAACTGGATTTGATTTAACTTTCATTAATTTAAGGTGCTATATATAGCTAAGGACTACTACATTGGACAATGTGGCTATATTATGACCAAGTCTGGGTTATCTTAACACCAAAGTTGGTTTATAACCAAAAAAAATCTATCAATATCATTCATCACATCAACAAAATGAAGGAAGAAAAGTATCTCAACAGATGCAAAAATTACTACCCAGTTGCTAAAAAGAACACAAAGAAAACATGCTTACCTGATAAAGGTTATCTACCAAAACCAACAACAAACAATCTTTAATGGTGAAAAATATCAAGCATTCCCTCTAAAGCCCAAAACAAACAGAATCCACTATCCTTACTGCTTTTTAATATTTACCAAAGATTCTAGTCAGTGCACTAAAAAATCAATGGTATAAGAATTGGAAAAAAATAGTCTCATTATTTGCAGATAATACATCTGGCTATATTGACACTCAGAAACAGAAAATATTCAGAAACTAAAAGCTTAGCAATGTAGACAGATTAGTATACAAAAAATGTGATTTCACTATACCAACCAAAGTAGGTAAAAATGTAATTTAAAACCAAAAAGCAGATTACAAGGAACATTCTTAGAATCTATCATACTTTAGAATCATATACTTAAGACCTAGGTAAAGAAAATTATAACATTTTATTAATCCTATAAAACATAAATGATTACAAAGACTTACTATGCTCCTATCATAAAGATGATCAGTATCATAATGAAGTCAATTTTCCACCAAAGTATTCTACAGATACAGAAATTAAATGGAGCTACCCAAAACCTTAGCACCAGATTTCAAAATTACCTGGACATGCAAAATGCTGAAACATCCCTGAAAAATAAAGTGGGGGGGATTTGCCCTACCAGACAGCAAAGCTTGTATGAAGCTATAGTCAGTAAGCCAGTGCGGTAGTACAGTGAGGATAAACAACCAGATCATGGAACAGATGTGAGTCTAGAAACAGACCTAAATAAATAAATATATGTATATGTGTGTATATATATATATACGTGTGTGTGTGTGTGTATACACACATACATACATACACATGGAAACTTGATTATGACAATTACTTTTGCAGACCACTGTAGAAAAGATGGACTCTTTAACAAATGAAGCTCAGAAAACTGTGCATATAGGGGAAAATCAATTTCAATCACTACCCAACTACTGGTGGGGGAAAAAAAAAAAAGCAACCCCAATGAACTGAAATTAAGGACAAACGTTTAAAAGAATACTTTTTTATTACCCAAATCTGGGAAGATTTCTTAAACCAAACTAAATATATATACATGAGCCATTTAAAAAATTGATAAATGTTACATTAAAATTAATATCGTCTTTTTTTTTTTCACAAAATGCTAAAAAAGTGAAAAAACGAATCTCAATGTGGGCAAAGGTATTTGTGACTCAACCAACTTTTTTTTTCAGAAGACACTTATTAATAGTGAAGAAAAACAAAAAGAACTTAACAGGAAAAAACTGGCACTATCAGGTGCATCACAAAAAAAAACAAATACCCAGAGGTGCCTGGGTGGCTCAGTCGGTTAAGCAGCTGCCTTCGGCTCAGGTCATGATCTCGGGGTCCTGGGATGGAGCCCCGCATCGGGCTCCCTGCTCAGCGGGAAGCCTGCTTCTCCCTCTTTCTCTGCCTGCCGCTCTGCCTATTTGTGCTCTCTATCTCTGTGTCAAATAAATAAAACTTAAAAAAAAAAAAATACCCAATAGGCATTTGACAAGACGTCTCCTCTCTCCTTAATAATGAAAAGAATACAAATTAAGACCACAGTGAAGCCCAGTGAGCCCAGCACTCCTGGCTCCCTACCTGCTGAGGAAAGGGGTAGGACCGGGAACCCCAGAGCCCATGCACCAAGCCAGGGCTGTTAGCACCAGAGAGCCCCTGCCAGGGTCTTGGGGCCTGGCCTTGCCCTGGGAGTCCCACAGACTGGAGATGGTGCTTATTGGCTGTCATGCCTCTGGCACAGTCCAGTGGACCCAGGAAGAAGGCACAAGGGTCTTACTGCTGGCCCAGGAACTCAGTGTTGCCAGACATGCTGCCATCTGCTGTCCTTCCTGGCCTTGAGGTGGAGGGAGGGTGGCAGCCACCCCTGGACTCTGCTGCCCACCAGCTCAGGGCCCAGCCCCTAACTCTCAGATTTTATACCCACTGAATTAGCAAAAAAAAGTGAAACAGGTAATAAAGGCATTATTAAACCAGTTGCTAACAAGGGAAATGAAATTGCCATGGATGGTTTAAACTACTCTTACTAAATCTTGGGATCCACCAGTGACCAGCCCCTTCACAAGCACACGTAACAAATATGAGTTCTATCTACAAGAAAGAAGCCAATAGTGGTGTATGGTCTCTTCCTTTCCAATATTCAGACTTATTTATCTCACATTTCTAAATGCCAAGATATCCAAAACAAGGTGGATATGCTGCTGCCTCCTCCACAACCATCACATCCTCTTTGATGATGCAGCCACAATAAATTTGGGGTAGTAGTAACATGTAACTTCATTAAATAGTCCCTAACTGGCCAAGATAATCAGGATAATGCCATCCCTCTGCAGAATAAATAAATGGTCTAGGATAAAACTGACTTAAGCTGATAGGGATATAACACCTCTAGCCGGAGAACCATATCTCAAGTATTTGTTTTAGATATAGCTCAAGTATGTTTTAGATGAAACAAATAAAATGCACATGATCTTCACTGTCACAGTAAGATGTGATGTCCCTTTTTGCAAATGAGTACTTCTTGCAAAGACTGTCAATATTAGAAAATCTATTAATGAATGAATTGTATTAACAGGTTAAAAAAAAGAAAAAGCACAAAATCTTCTAAATTAAACTGTTCACTATTCCTGATTAATTTAAATTCCTCAGAGCAAATCAGGAAAAAAGGAAAATTCTTAAATCTGATAAACTTTTCATAGTAAAGAGCAAATAATTAAACTTAATTACAACATACTTGAACATTTCCACTTAGACAAGTACAGGGTAAGGGTGGTAACAATATCCATTTGGATTCTTGGAAGTGTCAAGGAACAAAATTCCCAAGTCCAACTATTTTCAACAACCAAAAGGGGTTTTTGTATTGGAAAATAACTCCGAAGTAGAGAAGGCTTTTGACATGGTTCCATTTCTGCTCTTGGGTCTGTTTTTGTCCCATTCCCTTGACTCTTCCCCTTCTCCACATGCCAAGAGAGCAGGCAATTGCATCCTGGGCTACATTTCTTTTTTTAATTTACATGCAAAGATGGGTATGATAGCAAAATATCAAAAATTACCTACATGTTCTGCAATTGAAAGTTAAATAATTTTTGGTATAAACATGCAAAAATAAAACTGATGAGGCAATTTATGTACTGACCCAGAACAAGGGCCAAAATTACACTGAAAAGGTGAAACAGTATATGTAATACCCACTGGTATGTTTTAAACATAACCGTTTTCTGAAGAGGAGAAAAAGTAACTGCCACTGCTAGCTTAGCATCCTGAGAAATTTCTAGAAATCAATGTAGTGTATTTCACAGAATTAAGGAATTTTTGGGCTATAGTTAGGTACGCTATAAAAATACTTCAGTATTTTGAAAACAGAAATCTACTTCTGGATTGGCAAATTATTGTATTTACCACACAGCAAATGAAAGAATAAAACTAATATTTGCTGAGCATCTTTTCCAGGATCTACAGTATTTTTAAGAACTTTGCATTACTCACCTTTCTGGCAATCCTGAAATACATGATGTTCATGCTTAGATATTAACAGAAGCAACATGGCCACATTCCATGAGGTCGTAACACTTGTAAATGATAATGCTGGGGCTGATTTCTAGATTTAATTCCAAAGCCCATGCTCTCTTCATTTAACTGTGATGACAAGGTCAATAAATGTCCAAAGACACCAACTTTCTTATCATACTCCTTACAAAAATGTCACAAAGAGCTAAAAATTACAGAAAAGGTCCTAAGTAATAAACTGCAGTCAGTGTCAGTAGCAGCTGTCTACTCATACATGATTCAGTGTGTAAGCTTCATGTAGTAAATCATCACAGTAGCCTACTTCAGCTTTATATATCAGTTATCTCCCTTTTCATCCTACCAAAATTCTAATCACCAAAAATTTCAGTTCAGCTTTGGACAAATAATTATGTAATTAACAGATAAGTGAATGAAAATAACATGAAGCAATTAAATAATAAAAGTGCCAGGAGTACGTCTGCTTATTCTACTACATGCTACATGCTACATTCACACATAATACAGCTGAGTCTCAAAATCATGTTGAGTAAAATAAAAGACACAAAAGACTACACACAGTATGAGTCAGTTTGCCTAAAATTCAAAAAATGGAAAAAACTAATATATGATGTTACAAGTCTCATAACAGCCCCCTGGAGGAGTACTGAAAGGGTGGCACAAAGGAGGTGTTCTGAGGTGTTGTTAATGTCTGTTTCTTAATTTGGATGCTGGTTACAAGGGAACATTTAGTTTATGAAAACTCAAGAACCTATCCACTTATATCCCGCGTGTTTACTTTAAACATACATGAATAAAAATCAGTAAAAGGAAAAAACTCATTCAGTCAAATCAAGCTCTACTAATATTAAACAGTAATAGTCTTTGAGAAACACTAAACCTCCACCAAGAGTTTTAAGAGAAAGAAAAGAAGATGAGTCTTGTTGGCAGGTAGAGTGAAAAGAAACTGACATTTAGAGTCAATAGTCAAAAAGTTTTGGCTTGACTATAAACAGCTTGACCATAAACAACTCACTTAACCATTCTGAATGTTTTTAACTCTAGAGACGTAAATAAACATGGTAGTATCTAATTGGTCTACTTCACAGATTTTATTTAAAAAAAAAATCATTAGATTAATATTTACAAGCCAGATGAATAAGTATTAAAATCCATTGTGAATTCCAGCTAACAACATTCCTGAAGTTTAGAAGCTCATCCTAAAATTCATATGGAAATTCAAGGAACCCAGAATAGACAAAAACTAGCCTTAAAAAGGAATAACAGGGTGCCTGGGTGGCTCAGTTGGTTAAGCTACTGCCTTCGGCTCAGGTCATGATCCTGGAGTCCCGGGATCGAGTCCAACATCGGGCTCCCAGCTTTGCGGGGAGTCTGCTTTTCCCTCTGACCTCTTCCCTCTGACCTCTTCCCTCTCATGCGTGCACGCTCTCTCTCTCTCTCTCTCTCTCATTCTCTCTCTCTCAAATAAATAAATAAATAAAATCTTAAAAAAAAAAAGGAGTAACAAAGCTAGAAAACTGACACTTCTCAATTTGATAAGTTAATATACAAAGGTGCAGTAACTAAGTGTAGTATTATCATAAATACACACAGAATAATGGAACAGAATTTAGAGTCCAAAAATAAATCCTCGTATTTATAATCAATTGACTTGACAAGGATGCCAAGGCAATTAAATGGGGGCTTTTCAACAAACGGTACTAGAAGAACAGGTTATCAATATGCAAAAGAATGAATTTGCACATATCTCAAATAATAAACAAAAGTTAATTCAAAATGGTCAAGACTTAAATATAAGAGCTAAAACTGAAAAACTCTTAGAGGAAAACACATGTTTAAATCTTGGCAATCTTGGATTAGGCAATGGTTTCTTAGAATATCAAAAGCTCACAGGGTAACAAAAATAAACTGGACATGATTAAAATTAAAAACTTTTGTGCCTCCACACAATAATCCCCACTTCTGGGTATTTATCCAAAGGAAACAAACACACTAGTTCAGAAGACAGATGCTTCCCCATGGTCAATGCAACATTATTTACCATAACCAAGAAATGGAAGCAACCTATCAATGGATAAATGGATAAAGTGTGTGTGTACACACACACACACACACACTCACACACACACTCACACACACACACAGTGGAGTATCATTCAGCCATAAAAAAGAAGGAAATCTCACCATTTCTGATAACATGGACGGAACTTGAAGACATTATGCTAAGTGAAGTAAGTCAGAGAAAGACAAATACTGTATGATCTCACTGACATGTAGAATCTTTAACCAATAAAATAATTAATTAATAGTGAAAAAAAGCTGAATGCTTAGATACAGGAAATAGACTGGAGGCTGCCAGAGGCAGAAGGCAGGAAGTGAACAAAATGGGTAGAGGTAGTCAAAAGTACAAACCTCCACTTATAACTAGGTCTTGGGGATGTAAGGTACAACATTAATATAGTTAATAATTATGCAATGTATATTTGAATACTTGCTAAAAGAGTAACCCTTAGAAATTCTCACCATAAGAAAAAAAAATTGTAACTACCTGTGGCAATGGATGTTAGATTTTATTGGGTGATCATTTTGCAATAGATACAAATATCAAATCATGTTATATAACATTATATTAGATTCTGGCATATGTCAATTATATCTCAATTAGAAAAATGTTTTAACTTCGATCATTCTGGTTCCATTAGTTCCACATATAATTTACTTTTTCCTTTCTCACCTTCTCCTCCTTTATGTTTGTTACTTTTCTTTTGGTCCAGGTCCCCTTCCCTTTTGTGGCTTTTCGTCTTGTACAAGTCCTCATTTTTTCCCTAAATTAGTAGCCTCCTAACCAGTTTCTCAGCCCTATCTTCCACTCCATCCTCCAGGAACTGTCAAGATAATTTATGTAACAGACAGATGATCATTCTATTTCCTTGGTTATAGTTGCCTTTTTAAAAAATTTCCTATTGCTTTCAAGAAAAAATAAATTTAAAAAAAAAAAAAAGAAAAGAAAAGAAAAAATAAATTTGAGCATTCAGGGTTCTTGATGAATCTGTGCTTCTTTCCGGAAGCAGAATCTTTAGTTAGTTTGCAATGGAATTTCTGAGTCCTGGATATATAAAATTATTGAGGACAGTCATATATTATCTTGTACTTTGCATATGCTTCTAATCTCATCCAAAATCCTCTGCCTATGTTTGGAAAAAGTAAATTTAATAACTAATTGAAGAGAAGAAAGAAAAATTAGTTAATGAATGAAAATCAGGTGGGAAGTTAAACTTCAGATGTTGGTGTCCGTGTAACAGAGAATGGAAGACATGTAAATAAATCATTATACAGGAAAAGCATAGAGAGAAAACTAAAAAATAAATTAAAGACAAAATGTTATGAGATAGTTTTTCTCCAACCTGAAATGTCTCTGTGTAATGAATTCATATTGGTAAGATCAGTAAAATCCTTAATTACGTTAGCAAACTAACCATAAAGATTAATACTGCTTCATTAAAAAATTAGATGTCAGGATGCATGAGTGGCTCAGTCAGATAAGCATCTGCCTTCGGCTCAGGTCATGATCCCAGGGTCCTGAGACTGAGTACCACATGGGGTTCCTTGCTCAGCGGGGAGCCTGCTCCCCCTGCTCATGCACTCGCTGGTGAACATGCTCTCTCCCTCTCACTCTCTGACAAATAAAATCTTTTTTAAAAAATTAAATAAATAAACAAAAATTAGATGGCTCTAAACAGTTACGGATGGTAAGTTCAGCCTCATCTCAACTTTGCAAAAATGTTTTTAAAGGTTTGGATTAAAGGCACTACAACGTAATACTAAGAGGAGGAATAGCAACATATTAAGTACCCACACACTGCGCACAGTTCAAAACTCTCTTTTAAAAAACTTAATGTGTATTAAAATACTTAATGTGTATTAATGCATTTAATCCTTACCAACCCTGCAAAATAAAGTAATCCCCTTTCCTAAGAGTGATGCACAAAAAAAGCTAAGAAATTTGCCCAAGGCAGAAGAGCCAGGAAGGGGTGCAGCAAAGACTCCAACACAGTCACTCATTTCCATAATCCATATTTTTAAACACAGTGTACTTGCTCTTAAAGGTAAGTATGTCAAGATTTAAAACAACAACAACAACAAAACAAAACAAAAAACCCTTGGTACATGAAGACACTACCATAAGCAATTTACATAAGTTATCTAATCCTCAAAATCATCTCAGAAAATATCATTACTCTCCTAATCATTTTTACAGGTTAGGAAACAGATTTAGAGAGATAAGAGACATGGAAGATCACACTGTATAGCAGAATGATTATAAAAAGGCCCCAATTCTCTAGTATCCATCCCCTCTGCAATATGACACTGTGGCTCCTAGCATAAGAAGGCAAAGTTGATTTCCTTCATCTTCAATCTTACCTTGTCTTCTCATTTGCCTTAACCAATAAACATGACAGAAGTGACATGCCAGTTCCATATGTAGACTTCAAGAGATCTCACATGCTTCTACTACCTCTCTTAGAATACTGCCCTGTGAACAAACCCAGACTTGCCTGATGAATGATGAGAGCATGTGCATCAAGTCACCCCCGTAACAGCCAGTAACACACCAAACATGTGAGAAAGCACCCTAAAGCAGCACCCCCACCACCAAACTGCCAGGTGACCAAAGATACATGAGTGATCCCAGATGAAATGACCCAAATCTAGCCCAGATGACCAGAACCATGCATCTCATCCACATATTCATGAGTAATAATACACACTTGTTTTAAGCCACCATTTGTTTTTTCTTGGCAGGGGGCAGGATTGTTACAGAGCAATAATCTAACTGAAATTCATGGTAAACAGAAGAGCTGGGATTTAAAGCCAGGCAGTTTGGACCCAAGCTCACCTTCCTACTTACTACACTGTATATCAAGGGCAATACTACTATAGCATGTTCCTTTGTGAAAAAGAAATTATTTATGCTTACTATTTTATATTATTGAAAATTTATAAAAGTTTGGGGCACCTGGGTGGCTCAGTGGGTTAAAGCCTCTGCCTTCGGCTCAGGTCATGACCCCAGGGTCCTGGAATCAAGCCCCACATTGGGCTCTCTGCTCAGCAGGCAGCCTGATTCCCTTCCTCTCTCTTTCTGCCTGCCTCTCTCCCTACTTATGATCTCTGTCTGTCAAATAAATAAAAAATAAATAAATTTAAAAAAAAACAAAAATTTATAAAACTTCAAAATACTGAATATAATTTTTGTTTTTCTCCTTTATGTAAAAAAAAAAAAACAAAAAGCATAATGGACCTAGAATTAGAACTAAATTGCTAATGACCACCTTTACATTAACTGAAGTATCAGATAATAAAAAAGAAAAACTATATTTACCCTAAAGATATAAACGTAGTGATCCGAAGGGGCACGTGCATCCGAATGTTTATAGCAGCAATGTCTACAATAGCCAAACTATGGAAAGAACCTAGATGTCCATCAACAGACGAATGGATTAAGAAGATGTGGTATATATACACAATGGAATACTATGCAGCCATCAAAAGAAATGAAATCTTGCCATTTGCGACGACGTGGATGGAACTAGAGGGTATCATGCTTAGCGAAATAAGTCAATCGCAGAAAGACAACTATCATATGCTCTCCCTGATATGAGGGAGAGGAGATGCAACATGGGGGGGTTAAGGGGGTAGGAGAAGAGTAAATGAAACAAGATGGGATTGGGAGGGAGACAAACCATAAGTGACTCTTAATCTCACAAAACAAACTGAGGGTTGATGGGGGGAGGGGGGTTGGGGGGGTGGGGTTATGGACACTGGGGAGGGTATGTGCTATGGTGAGTGCTGTGAAGTGTGTAAACCTGGTGATTCACAGACCTGTACCCCTGGGGATAAAAATATATGTTTATAAAAAAAAAATTGCATATATTCATGGTGTTCAAAAAAAAAAAAAGAATAAGGCCTATATGGATCTTCTTGCAAACAGCTGTTTTCATTTCTCTTGAGTAAATATCTAGGAAGGGAATTAGGAGTTTTTCAAAGTAATTTTCCATTTTATACTCCCACCATGAATATATGAGAATTTTAGTTCCTGTACATTCTTGTCAGCATTTGGATAATCAGTCTTTTAAATTTTAGCCATTTTAATTGGTATGAAATAGTTTCTCACTGTGGTTTTATTTTGGATCTCCTTGGTGGTTGATGATGTTGAGCAATTTTTCATGTAGTTAATGATAGTGTATTTTCTTTTGTAAATGCCTCTTCAAGTTTTCTGCACATTAAAAATTGTTTACCTTTTTATTATTGACGTGTAAGAATTCTTAGTATAGTTTGGATACAAGTTCTTTATCAGACTAGTGTATTGAGTGTTTTCTCTCAGTTTGCAGTTTGTGTTTTCCTTAGTCGTGTATTTTGATGAAATCTGATCAATTTTTTTCTTTAATAGATTATGCTTTTTGAGTTGTAAGAAGCCTTTGCCTATCCAAAAGTCATAAAAATAAGTTCCTGAGCTTTCTTTTAGAAGTTTCATAGTCTTAACTTTTACATATGGGGCTGTGATCCATCTTGAATTGTTATGTATAATATGAAGTGGGGGGTTGTACATCATACATCCAATTCCAACATCATTGTTTGAAAAAACCCTTTCCTTTCTTGCAGAGGATAGCCTTTGTGTTTTTGTTCAGAATCTTTTGAACTTATTTGTATAGATCTATTTCTGGACTCAGTTATGTTTCATTTATCTATTTGTTTCTTCTATGCCAGTGTCATACTGCCTCTGTTGCCATAAGTTTTGGAGTCAAATAGTGTGAATCTTCCAACATTGGGCATTGTTTGTGTTTCCATATAAATTTTAACATCATTTTGTCAGTTTCTTTTAAGCCTTTTGGGATTTTGTTTGGGGTTATTTGCTCTGTAGAGACATATTGGGAAAAATGATCTAGCAATACTCAGTGTGGTAGCCTCTAACATGGTTCCCATTTATCCCTGTGTCCTGGTATTTGCACCTTTTCATAGCTACCTTGTGCATTTTATTAGGATTGGTCTTTGTGACCAGTAAAAGTGATGGCATATCACTTATAAAATTAGGTTAAAAAAGACACAATGGCTTGTTACTGGTCTCTTTCTTTCTCTCTCATCACTCATTGTAGAAGAAACCAGATACCATACTGTAGAGAGACCCATTGTCAAGATTGTAAAGGGTCTGAGATTTTACCTTACTTGTAAGCTAACAAGTGAGCTTACTTCAGTTTTCATGGATGCTGATAGAAGAGGACATGAGGCCCCTTGGTCAGAGTTGAAAGACTGTTTACTGTCACTAGTGCTACAGTAGTAGCTAGGATATCAGCGTTTTTGTGCAGGTTCCTTGAGCTCCATTTCATACCTGATAATGTGAAGAGGGCCAGATGACACCTGCTTATGCAGTGGGTTGTGTTTCAGGAGAGGAACTCTGAACATAGGGAACCTGGATACTTTTTAATGTGCAATAAGCATACATGCTCTTTGCTGTGGAGGAGACTTTATCTTCCAAGTCTGTTCACTTTATAGACTTCTTTGAAAGATGATAGTCTAGAACAAAGGGCAGTTGATCTTCAGTTGCAAGATGTGCAGAAATGCAAGAGTCCCATGGAGTATTGTCTCCTAACATCTCTATGACAGAGAACTGAGGCCTTCTGCCAGTAGCCTTGAGTAAGCTTAGAAGCAGATCCTCTAGCCTTCAGTTGACTATGTATCTACCTATGTTGACTGCAACCTTATGAGAGATCTTTGAACCAAACGCACAGTTAACCTGCTCCTGGATTCCTGACCTTTAGAAACTGAGATAATAAATGTTTTCAACTGCTAAGTTTTGGGGTAGTTTTTTTTTAAAGATCTATTTATTTGACAGAGAGAGAGCAAGCACAAGCAGGGGGAGTGGGAAAGAGAGAAGCAGGCTCCCCACTGAGCAGGGAGCCCGATGTGGGGCTCAATCCCAGGACCCTGGAATCATGACCTGAGCAGAAGGCAGACGCTTAACTGACTGAGCCACCCAGGTGCCCCTTGGGGTAGTTTTTTATAGAGCAATTACTAATACAGTTATATACCTCTCCTTTTATGTAGGTCATCTTTAACATGTATTATAAATCTATGTACATGCATATATATGTGTGTGCATATGGAAGATTTTTACCTGAACCCATTAAAATGGATTTTTACATATTAATATGTTAAAATATCAATTACATGTTAGTGTTTACATATGTATAATAAGTAATATTTTAGTGTTCTTTGTAGAAATCTTGCATGTTAAATTCCTAAAGATTTTTTAATGCTATTAAATGAAATTTTATAAAAGCTCTTTTCAGTTTTTCCCATGTATAGAAATGTAGTAATATTTACTTTAAATTGTTTAGCTAATTTAAATTCATTTAGTTCAATAGTTTTTTTGTAGATTTTTTAGGATTTTCTTTACAAAGACAATCATATCATTTGTGAATAAGACAGTTTTATTCCTTCCTTTGCTCATCTTATAAGCTTTCTCTTTGTCTTACCTTACTGTATCATCTCACGTCTTCAGTCTAATGTTAAAGAGTGAAAATGGACATCCTTGTCTTGTTCCTGATCTTAAGGGGAAAACATTGTCTTTTACCATAAAATAGGGTGTTAGGAGTGGTTTTTTTGTAGATTAAAAGAAATCAGATGGACGATATTCCCTTTTTTATTGAGATTTTTATTTTTAAATTATGAAAGGGTGTTGAATTTTGTCAAACCTTCCCCCCACCCACCACTTTTTTGTGTTTATTGAGATGATTGTATGGCTTTTATTCTTCATTCTGTTTCTTTGGTGAAACATACTTCTTGATTTTTGAAAGTGAAGCCAGTCTGGCAATCCTAGGATAACCTCATATGATCATGATGTATAGTCCATAGATCTGTTTCTGGATTTGTTTTTTTAGTGATTTTAGTGTCTGTGTTCATGAGAAATATGGTTTATAATGCTTTCTGGAAGATGGTTGTCATTAGCCTTTTAAAACTGGTAAGGAAGGATTTTTCTCTTCTGTATTCAGAAGTAGTTTATATAAGATTTGTATTTCTTTAATGTTAACCATCTAAGCATGGAAGGTTTTTTTTTATGTTTGTGTGGAGGAAGAATTTTGATAATGGATTTTGTTTCTTTAGTAAATCTGTGGTTATACAGATTTTCTGTTTTATTTTGTGTTTTTCAAGCAGTTGTTTTAAGTCATTAAATCTCTTGGCATAAAATTGATAAATTTCCATTGTGATCCTTTTGATCCTTTTAATGCCCATAGGATCTGTAGTGATTGCTCTTTTATTCCTGAGGTTGGTAGTTTGTATTTTACTTCTTTTCTGGGTCATTCTTGCTAGGTCTTAGGTCTTTTATTTCTTTTCACAGTCTTTGGTTTCAGCAATTTGTATTAATTGGTTTCTGGTTTTATCTTGATAATTCCTTTACTCTTTTTTCTTTTGGTTTAGTTTTTTTTTTTTTTTTCTACTTCTTAATGTGGGAATTTTGATATTTAAGACTTTGTTTTAAATATAAGGACTTAAATCTATAATTTTTTCTTTAAGCATTACTTAACTACATATCAGGTATTTATATGTTGTATTTTCATTATTAAAAATTTCTAATTTTTTTTTGTGATTTCTTTGACTCATTGATTATTTAGAAGTGTGTTGCTTAATTCCCAGATGTTTTGAGTTTTCATAGATAGCTTCAAAACTGCTAATACAGTTTTGTTGTGGTCAGAAAACTTACACTGTAAGATTTGTTGAAATTTGAGACTTATTTAATGGCACAGAATATGGTCTATGGTACAACTGAGTGAAGTTGCTTAATAGTGTTGTTCAAATCATCTATATCATCAGGATCAGAAAGCTTTTTCTGTAGGGCTATATAGAAAATATTTTAGGTTTTGCAGGTTATAGCCTTTGTTGTAGCTATTCTCTCATTGTGATGCAGAAGCAATCATGGCAATATGTAAGTGAATGGGCCTGGTAGTGTTCTAATAATTTATAAAGGCAGGCAGAGGGCCCTGGATCTGCCTTATAGTTTGCTGAACCCTGATCTGTATGTCTACAGATGATTTTTTATCCATTTCAGTTGTCGAGAGATGGGTATTGTAACTTCCAGCTATAATTGTAGATTTGTTCATTTTCCTGTAAATCTAATTAGCTTTTGCTTCATGTATTTCCTTAATGCAGTTTTTGCCTCAAGCTCTCTGATACTAGGAGCATTCTCATTTAGTATTGGGATGCCTTCTGGATGAGTTGATCTTCTTGCCTTTGATAATTCTCTTTTACTGAAGTTAATTTTTTTCTGATATTGATGTAACCATGCCACTTCTGTTACGTTTACTGTTTATATTTGTGTTGTATAATTTTTCATTGTTATACTTTTAACCTGACTTGTGTTTTTGTTTTCAAAGTGCATCTCTTATAGACAGCATACCTTTGATGGACTTTTTTTTTCATTTTTTGAAAGTTTCCCTTTATTTTTTATTGTAATTGATACATGATGTTACATTAGTTTCAAGTGTACAATGGAGTTATTTGACAAGTTCATGTTATGCTATTCTTACTGCAAATATAGTTACCTGTCACCATATGGCACTCTTATAGTGCCAAAAACTATATTCCCTATCCTGTAATTTTTATCTCTGTGACTTTTTTATTCCGTAACTGAAATCCTGTATCTTTCAGTCTCCTTCACCCTTTTTGCTGTATCCCCTCAGCCTCCACCCTTCTGGCAACTATCAGTTCTCTGTGTTTATGAGTCTGTTTCTTTTTGTTTACTGATTTGTTTACTTTGTTTTTTTAGATTCCACATATAAGTGAAACCATTTGGAATTGTCTTTCTCTGACTTACTTTACTTGGCATCCATGTTGTTGCATATGGCAAGATACTTATTCTTTGATTTTGTTCTTTTCTTCAATGAATTTTTATTTTAGGATACATTTAAATTCCAGAAAAACTGAATAGTAGAGACTACACCACACTTAACTTAGTTATTGTTAATATCTTACATTAGTGTGGTTCATTTGTTACTAACATTGAAACATTATTATTAATTAAAAACCATCACTTATTCAGATGTCTGTAGTGTTTACCTAATGTCTCTTTCTGTCCCAGGACCGTATCCAAGATGCCATATTATAGTAAGGCATCATATCTCCTCAGGTTCTTGACTGTGACAGTGTCTCAAATTTTCCTTATTTAATAGCCTCAGCAGTTTTATGGAGTACTGGTCAAGTATTTTATAGAATACCTCAGCTGGGTTTGTTTGATGTTTTTTTACAGACTGTGATTATGGATTCAGGAGAGGAAGGCCACCGAGGCATAATAATATTCTTATATCAGTGGTACATGCTATGAACATGGATTCTCACTTGGCTGAGGTAGTGTTTTTCATGTATTTCCACTGAAAAGTTACTCTCTGTTCCCCTCCCCCTTTCCATACTATACTTTTGGGAAGGAAGTTACTATATGCAATCCACATTTAAGGGGTAGAGACTTAACATTCCAATGCCTTGAGAGGGAAATGCTTACATAAACTTCTCGGAATTCTTCTGCATGGAAGAATAGAATTGTTTATTTTTCTCAATTTATTCATTTATTTGTTTAAGCCTTTATATATTTTTTTATGTGTAAAGTTGGCTTACTTTATTTTTATTTTTTACTTACTACTTTCTAAAATTAATATATAATGTTATTATTGGTTTCAGAGGTACAGGTCTGTGATTTATCAGTCTTATATAATACCCAGTGCTCATTACATCACATGCCGTCCTTAATGTCCATCATCAAGTTAGTCATTTCTCCACCCCACCCCCCTCCAGAAACCCATAGGAAACCTTTGTTTCCTATGATTAAGAGTTTTTTATGGTTTGTCTTCCTCTCTGGTTTCATCTTTTATTTTTTTTCTCTCTTCCCCTATGATCCTGTTATATTTCTTAAATTTCCACATATCAATGAGATCATATGATACTTGTCTTTCTCTGATTGACTTATTTCACTTAGCATATTTCACTTAGTATATTCTCTAGTTCTGTCCACACCATTGCAAATGGCAAGATTTCTTTTTTTTTTATGTATTTCTTTATTTGACAGAGAGAGAGAGAGAGAGAGAGAGATCACAAGTAGGCAGAGAGGCAGGCAGAGAGAGGGGGAAGCAGGCTCCCCGCTGAGCAGAGAGCCCGATGTGGGGCTCGATCCCAGGACCCTGGGATCATGACCTGAGCCAAAGGCAGAGGCTTAACCCACTGAGCCACCCAGGTGCCCCAAGATTTCATTTTTTTGATGGCTGAGTAGTATTCCATTGTATATATATACCACATCATCTTTTGATGGACATCTGGGCTCTGTCCATAGTTTGGCTATTGTCGGCATTGCTGCTATAAACATGTGCTGGTGCCCCTTCAGATCACCGTATTTGTATCTTTGGGGTAAATAACCAGTAGTGCAATTGCTGGGTCGTAGGATAGCTCTATTTTCAACTTTTTGAGGAAGTTCCCTGCTGTTTTCCAGAGTTGTTGCACCAGCTTGCATTCCCACCAAGAGTGTAGGAGGGTTTCCTGTTCTCTCCATCCTCACCAACATCTGTCATTTCCTGACTTGTTAATTTTAGCCATTCTGACTGGTGTGAGGTGGTATCACATTGAGGTTTTGATTTGTATTTCCCTCATGCTGCGTGATGTTGAGCATTTTTTCATGTGTCTATTGGCTATTTGGATGTGATTTTTGGAGAAATGTCTGTTCATGTCTTCTTCCCATTTCTTGATTGGATTATTTGTTCTTTGGGTGTTGAGTTTGATAAGTTTTTTATAGATTCTGGATACTAGCCCTCTAGCTGACGTGTCATTTGCAAATATCCTGTCCTTTCTGTTAGTTGTCTTTTGGTTTTGTTGACCGTTTCCTTTGCTTTGCAAAAGTTTTTTGTCTTGATGAAGTCCCAATAGTTCATTTTTGCCTCTGCTGCCTGTGTTCTCCTCTAGGATTTTGATGGATTCCTGTCTCATATATAGGCCTTTCATCCATTTTCAGTCTGTTTTTATGTATGGTATAAGGGAATGGTCCAGTTTCATTCTTCTGCATTGTGGCTGTCCAATTTTCCCAACACCATTTGTTGAAGAGACTGTCTTTTTTCTGTTGGACATTCTTTCCTGCGTTGTCGAAGATTAGTTGACCATAGAGTTGAGGGTTCGTTTCTGGGTTCTCTATTCTCTTCCATTGATCTGTGTGTCTGTTTTTGTGCTAGTACCATACTGTCTTGACGATTACATGTTTGTAATAGAGTTTGAAGTCAGGAATTGTGATGCCACCAGCTTTGGTTTCCTTTTTCAATATTCTTTTGGCTATTCGGGGTCTTTCCTGGTTCCATACAAATTTTAGGATTATTTGTTTCATTTCTGTGAGAAAAGTTGATGGTACTTTGTTAGGAATTGTGTTGAATGTGTAAATTGGTCTACGTAGCATGGATATTTTCACAGTATTTGTTCTTCCAATCCATCAGCATGGAATGTTTTTCCACTTCTTTGTGTCTTCCTCAATTTCTTTTCATGAGTGTTCTATAGTTTTGTGAGTACAGATCCTTTGCCTCTTTGGTTAGATTTATTCCCAGGTATCTGTTTTGGGTGCAGTTGTAAAAGGGATTGACTCCTTAGTTTCTCTTTTTTTTTTTGTCTCATTGTTAATGTATAGAAATGCCACTGATTTCTGTACATTGAGTTTATATCCTGCCACGTTGCTGAGTTCCTTTATGAGTTCTGGCACATTTGGGGTGGGTCTTTTGGGTTTTTCACACAGAGTATCACATCTTCTGCAAAGAGTGAGAGTTTGACTACTTCTGTGCTGATTTGGATGCTTTTTCTTTTTGTTGTCTGATTGCTGAGGCTAGGATTTCTAGTACTGTGTTGAATAGCAGTGTTGATAGTAGACATCCCTGCCATGTTCCTGACCTCAGTTAGAGGGAAAGCTCTCAGTTTTTCGCCATTGAGAATGATATTCCCTGTGGGCTTTTCATAAATGGCTTTTATGATATTGAGATATGTGCCTTCTATCCCTACATTGCAAAGTTTTAATCAAAAAAGGATGTTGTACTTTGTCAGATGCTTTTTCTGTACCTATTGAGAGGATCATTTGCTGCTTTTGTTTTCTCTTACTAATGTAGTTTATTACATTGATTGATTTGTGGATGATGAACCACCCTAGCAGCCCAGGAATAACTCCCACTTGGTCATGGTGAATAACCTTTTTAATGTACTGTTGGATCCTATTAGCTAGTATTTTGGTGAGAACTTTTGCATCCATGTTCAGGGATATTGGTCTGTAATTCTCCTTTTTGGTGCGGTCTTTGGTTTTGGGATTAAGGTTATGTTGGCCTTAGAGAGTTTGGAAATTTTCCTTCCATTTCTATTCTTTGAAACAGCTTTGGAAGAATCTGCATTAATTATTCTTTAAATGTTTGGTGGAACTCCCCTGGGAAGCCATCATGTCCTGGGCTCTTGTTTGTTGGGAGTTTTTTTTTTTTTTCCCCAAGATTTTATTTTATTTATTTGAGAGAGAGAGCAAGAGCGAGCATGAGCAGGGTCAAGGGCAGAGGGAGAAGCAGGCTCTCCGCTGAGCAGGGAGCCCAATGATCCCAGGGCTCTGGGATCATGACCTGAGCCAAAAGAAGATGCTTAACTGACTGAGCCACCCAGGCACCCTGTTGGGAGATTTTTTGATGACTGTTTCAATTTCCTTGCTGGTTGTGGGCCTGTTTAGGCTTTTTATTTCTTCCTATTTCAATTTTGGCAGTTTATGTCTCTAGAAATGCATCCATTTCTTCCAGATTGTCTAATATGTTGGCATTTAGTTGCTCATAATATGTTCTTATAATTGTTTGTATTTCTTTGGTGGTGGTTGTGATCTTTCCTCTTTCATGGTTTTATTAATTTGGGTCTTTTCTCTTTTCTTTTTGATAAGTCTGGCCAGGGGTTTATCACTCTTACTGATTTTTTTAAAGAACCCGCTCTGTTTAGTTAATCTGTTCTACTATTCTTTTGGTTTTTATTTTATTGATTTCTGCTTTAATTTTTATTATTTCTCTTCTTTGGCTGGGTTTAGGCTTTACTTGCTGTTTCTCTAGCTCCTTTAGACATAAGGTTAGGTTGTGTATTTGAGGCCTTTCTTGTTTCTTGAGAAAGGCTTGTATTGCTATGTACTTCTCTCTCAGGACTGCCTTTGCTGCATCCGAAAGATTCTGAGCAGTTGTGTTTTCATTTTCATTTTGTTTCCACGAATTTATAAAAATTCTTCTTTAATTTCCTGGTTGACCCATTCATTCTTTAGTAGGATGCTCTTAGCCTCCATGCATTTGAGTTCTTTCCAAATTTCCTCTTGTGATTGAGTTCCAGTTTCAAAGCATTGTCATCCAAAAATATGCAGGAAATGATCCCAGTCTTTTGATAACAGTTGAGACCTGATTTGTGAGCCAGTGTGTGATCTCTTCTGGAGAATGTTCTTTGTGCACTCGAGAAGAATGTGTATTCTGTTGCTTTGGGATGGAATGTTCTGAATATATCTATGAAGTCCATCTGGTCCTATATGTCATTTAAAGCCCTTATTTCCTTGTTGATCTTTTGCTTAGATGACCTGTCCATTGCAGTGAGAGGGGTTTTAAAGTCCCATGTTATTATTATATTATTACCAATGTGTTTCTTTAATTTTGTTATTTTTTTTTTAAAGATTTTTAAAATTTGGGGCACCTGGGTGGCTCAGTGGGTTAAAGCCTCTGCCTTCGGCCCAGGTCATGATCCCAGGGTTCTGGGATCTAGCCCCACATGGGGCTCTCTGCTTAGCAGGGAGCCTGCTTCCTCCTCTCTCTCTGCCTGCCTCTCTGCCTACTTGTGATCTCTGTCAAATAAAATCTTGAAAAAAAAAGATTATTAAAATTTATTTATTTGGTAGAGGTCACAGAGAGAGAGAGGAGGAAGCAGGCTCCCTGCTGAGCAGATGCGGGGCTCAATCCCAGGACCCTGGGATCATGGATCATGACCTGAGCTGAAGGCAGAGGCTTAACCCATTGAGCCACCCAGGCGCCCCTCTTTAATTTTGTTATTAATTAGCTCATATAATTGGCTGCTCCCATGTTAGGGGCATAAATATTTGCAATTGTTAAATCTTGTTGGATAGACCCTTTGATTATATAGTGTTTTTCCTTATCTCTTAACTACAGTCTTTGGTTTAAAATCTAGTATGTCTGATACAATGATTGCTACTCAGGGTTTCTTTTGATGTCCATTAGCATGATAGATGGTTTTCTACCCCCTAAGTTTAAGTCTGGATGTGTCTTTGGGTCTCAGATAAGTCTCTTGCAGACAACGTATTGATGGGTCTTGCTTTTTTATGCAGTCTGATCCCCTGTGTCTTTTGATTGGGGCATGTAGCCCATCTACATTCAGGGTAACTATTGAAAGATCTGAATTAAGTACCATTGTATTACTTATAAAGTGACTGTTATTGTATAACGTCTCTGTTCTGTTCTGGTCTGTGTTACTTTTGGGCTCTCTCTTTGCTTAGTGGATCCTTTTTAATATTTCTTGTAGGACTGGTTTGATAATCACAGATCCTTTTAATTTCTCTTTGTCTTGGAAACTTTTTATCACTCCTATTTTGAATGACATCCTAGCTGGATAAAATATTCTTGGCTGCATATTTTTCTCAGTTAGTATTCTGAATATATGATGCCAGGCCTTTCTCACCTGCCAGGTCTCTGTGGATATGTTTGCTGCCAACCTTGTAGGTTACAGATCTCATGCCCTGAGCTGCTTTCAGGATTTTCTCTTTGTCTTTGAGATTTGTAAGTTTCACTATTATATGTTGGGGTGTTGACCTATTTTTGTTGATTTTGAGGGAGGTTCTTTGTGCCTCCTGGATTTTGATGCCTGTTTCCTTCCCCAGATTAAGGAAGTTCTCCACTATAATTTGCTTCAATATACCTTCTGTTCATCTCTCTTTTTTCTCTTCTTTTGGGATCCCAGTTATTCTGGGAATATTGTTTCGCTTTATGCTTTCACTTACCTCTAGAATTCTCCCTTGATCATCCAGTAGTTTTTTAACTCTCTTTTTCTCAACTTCTTTATTCTTCATGATTTGGTCTTCTGTGTCACTAATTTTCTCTTCTGCCTTATTTTTCTTGGCAATTAGAGCCTCTGTATTTTATTCCATCTCATTAAAAACAGCCTTTTTGATTTCAACTTGGTTAGATTTTAGTCCTTTTATTTCTTCAGAAAGGGATTCTCTAGTGTATTCTTTGCCTTTTTTTTTTTTTTTTTGAGTCCAGCTAGTATCTTTCTAATTGTTATTCTGAATTCTAGTTCTGACATCTTATGTACATACTGATTAGATCTCTGATAGTCAGTACTGCCTATTGTTCTCTTTTTTTGAGGTGAGTTTTTCCATTTTGTCATTCTGTCAGGGAAGAATAGATGAACAAGAGAAAAAACTAAAAAATGGCAGCAATGATCCTAGAGAAATATACACTAAAGAACTGAGAAGAGACTCGAAGCTGGTATACATTAAAAAGAAGGAAAAAAAGAAAATAAACTGCTAGGTGAGCAGAATAGAGCAATACCTTGGATTCTGTGGGTATTTTGGCCTATTTTTTTAGAAAACTAGATTCCAAAATTATGAAGAAAGAAAAACTTGTATATGTACAAAAATAAAGTTAAATACAATGAAAGAATAGAATGTAACTGTAAAAATGGAGATTAAAAGAGAAGAAAAAAACAAAAGAGAACAAAACCAACAACAAAAAAAGGGAAGGGATATAAACAGGTGAACAGAACAGAGCAAAACACTATCACCTGAATATATTTTGGTCAGTTTGTTAGAAGAAACTACATCTTAAAATTGTAGAGAAAGAAAAACGTATATATACAAAAATAAGATTAAATACATCGATAGAATGTAACTATAAAGATGAGAATTAAAAAAGACTTCAAAATAAAAAAAATAAAATGAAGAAGGGGAAAAAAACAACAACAAAAAAGAATATGATCTTACAGGTGACTAGAATAGAGCCAAACACTAGATTTTGGTTGTGTTTTTTGTCTGTTAGAAGAAACTGTGTCCCAACATTGTAAAGAAAGAAAAATATAATACAAAAAGTTAGATAAAATACAGTGAAGGGCTAGTGTGTAACTGTAAAAAATGAGAAGTAAAAATTAAAAAGTTGATAAATTAGTTGAGAGAGGAAAGAAAAAAATTAAAAGCAAAATTAAAGTTGAAAGATTAAAGAATCAGGGGGGAAAAGCCATGAATTTTCTATGTTGTATTCCCCTAGTGCTAGAGTTTTGCAGGTCTCATTTACTTGTAAACTTGGTCTTGGGAGGATGTTCTTGCTGATCTTCTGGAGCAGGGGCCTGTTGCATTGATTGGTTGATTGTCGAGTGACTTTTCCAGAGAGGAATTGTATAGTTCTTGCCAGGGGGCTAGGCTAAGTAATCTGCTTTGGTTTGCTCACTGTGGCTTTTGTTCTCTAAAGGCTTTTTGCATAGCTTTAGAGGATGAGAA
The DNA here is from genome assembly GCF_002288905.1 of Enhydra lutris kenyoni. NCBI lineage: Eukaryota > Metazoa > Chordata > Mammalia > Carnivora > Mustelidae > Enhydra > Enhydra lutris. The sequence continues at coordinate 4,820,623 of NW_019154144.1, read as the reverse complement.
TGAAAATGGTGGCCTCCCATTCACCGGCCTCTGAGCCCAAAGCTCATGGCCCCACTCCTCAGTGCACTCCTCAGAGAAAAGCATTCAGTCACTCCTGTCTTCCTAGTCTCTGGCCACACTCCATACTTACCTGACCTGTGACCGAGCTTTTCTGTCTCAGCACATGACCCCATTTTGAGTCTCCAAACCCTGCAGACTCTGCAGCATGCACCTGCCCCACTCCTCCCGGGGGAGAAAAGGGGAGGTCTTGCCGGTTCTGTTCTGCGGCTTGTTGGACTCCTGCTCAGAGGGCAGTTGCCTGATTGTGCTGTGGTTTGTGGTTTATGGCAACCCTGAGCTGAGAGCCCACTCCTTGGCTCATTGTTTGCCGCTGGTTTTCCCACTCTGATTACTGGGAGCTCTGCTGTGCTCAGGCACCCCGGTCTTCCTGTGACTCTGAGGATCCTAAGACCACACTGTTGCAGCTAGGTTTCCGTCCCCACTTAGCTACCTTAGCCATGTCCCTCCCAGAGGAAACCTCTAAAAGTTTTGATTTTGTGCCCAGCTGCTATATCATTTGCTGGTAGCTGGCAGCAATAGAACTTACTCATAACTAAAAGTTCTTACTCCTTAACAAATTCTCCCCATCTCCCCCACACCTCAGCCCCTGGCAACTACCAATTAACTCTCTATGGGAGGTCTCCTTTTTCAGAGTTCACATATAGGTGAGACCATACAGTGTCTTGTCTTTCTCTGAGTCCTTTCACTTTGCGCAGTGCCTTCAAGTTTCATCCATGTTGTTGCAAGTGGCAAGATATCTTCCTTTCTCTTGACTGAATATGTTCTATCACATATGTATGTGCGTGGTATATGTCCTATATATGAGATGTATCATATATATGTGTATATTACATCTTTATCAACTCGTCAATTGGTGTTTCTGTGTTACAGTTATATTGTGAGCAATACTGCAGTGAATATGGGTATTTTTACACCTATTTTCAAATAATATACCCTTCAGTTTTAGTATTTTACGTGGTTCTTTTTTTTTTAAGCATTTCCATTTATCTGTGGAGATTCTGCATTGTGATCATGTTCTCCATTAAGTCTTTAAATATGTTTATAGTAGCTGCTTTAACATCCTTGTTGGTTAGTTCACTTAGTTGAATTATTTCACTGTCTTTATCTTTTAATTCCTTTTTTCTATCCTTGACAATATGTCAAAATTTCCTGCTTATTTTTATGTTTAGAAAGTTGTAATTGTAGAGTGGACATTGTGGGTGACACATCAGCTCTAAATTCTCTTTAACTTTTTTTGGTGAGTATGATTAAATTTCTGGCTGATCATCTAGAACTTGTGGTGGCTTGGTCTTACATCAGCTCTAAATTCTCTTTAACTTTTTTTGGTGAGTATGATTAAATTTCTGGCTGATCATCTAGAACTTGTGGTGGCTTGGTCTTACACTTTAAGCTGGGTATGTAGAAAGCCCGAGGTGTTTTCTAATGCCTTGTAACTTGCCAGGATTCAAACTCCAGGCTCATGTCTCTGCAGTGGGAAGCAGCTGACCTTGCTGCTGAGTTCTTTCAACTTTCCAGTTGTTTTCCACTAGACTCTTCAGAATCTTCCTTGAGCATATACAGTTCAAGGGTTCTTGTATTATGGATGGAGTTTATATTAGTTTTTGAGGCTTCCCTTGTTGTGGCTTGCTCCTTCACTGAATTTCGTCTCTGAGTTTTCAGCCACTCTGTGGCCATGAACTCAAGTAAAGCTGCAGCTTTTTACTTGAGGTCTAGTGGACTCGTGTTACTACAAACTAGCAGTGCCCTCAGGGGAAAAGCTGTATAAATTTGAACCCAGTAATGCTTCTCTTCCTTCAGTGGTCAAATCTCCCAGTTTCTACCTTCTCTTGCTTGCTTTTTTCTGCATTGAAATCATTCTTAAAAGTGTTCTATCCAGGATTTATAATTGACATCTGTGGAAAGGTTAGTCTAATGAGTAGACAAAAGCTACCCCACCATTATTAGAACTCTTCACAGACTAATTTTCATTCGTTTCAAAGTAGGTCTTTAAACACAGTTGCTATTAACATGTACCTTTTTTTTTTTTTTTTATTAAAGATTTTATTTATTTATTTGACAGAGATCACAAGTAGGCAGGGAGGTAGGCTGAGAGAGGAGGAAGCAGGCTCCCCGCTGAGCAGAGAGCCCGATGTGGGGCTCGATCCCAGGACCCTGGGATCATGACCTGAGCTGAAGGCAGAGGCTTTAACCCACTGAGCCACCCAGGTGCCCCAACATGTACCTTGTTTTAAAGTTACACATTGTTAGAGTAAGGTGGAAGTTCGCTATTGTTTCACTTACATACGGCTGGTCTAAGTAGGTAATTTTGTAGTGAAGAGCCAGGAGCTAAAGAATGTTTATGAAGGCTGGTTAAAGTGACAGTTATGTTTTTGCTGCTGTTTCTTCTCCCCTTTTTTGGCAGGAACCTTTGATAGACAGCAGCGGGACACTTGGGACCAGATAATATTGGGGGGAAATGTCATTTTTAAACTATCTTTGACCTTTTCCTAGTATTTCTATTCTGTAGAAAAAGTACGAAAATGCAAATGTTTCAATTGCTTTTCTCTCAAAATTTATGTTCATGGTAGTGCTTCTGGACATGTATTTTTCTTTAAATGGATAGCTAGGGTCCAGCTCAGATCCAGAGGATCCTTCAGGATCATTCTACAAAAACTTGAGTTTATAGTTCTGCCTTCAAACATTAAAAAAAAAGAATCTGTTTAAGAGGGAAATGGGTGAGTTGGTTTAGAGATGGCACATCTTCTAAGAGATTTATTGCCTTGTGCTTACAATACACATCTAAGGTTAACATTAAAGTAGTTTAAAAAACACTAAAACATTAAGGTGTGTTGATTTTTACTTTTCTTGAATTTGTACAGTCTGTTTTGTTGTTTTGATGTGACTATAACTTTATAAGAAGGTAGATTTTAAAATTTGAACTTTTCCCTTTAGAAAGTAAATGCACTTCAAACTTACTGTTCTTCACGTAAATCCTAAAGTATTTTTGCTGATGGAAGGAAAGTGAACTATGTGATAGCCCCAATATATGATATTTGACTTTTTCTTTTTTAGTTGTTTGTTATGTGAGGCAGAGAAGAGAAAGGTAGACATATTCAGGCCTTTCTACAGTATTCTAATCCCAAAGAACATTTCCATCTCTATCAATTAGGATTTGGTTAGAGAAGTAAAATTATTGCAGTGATTGATTTTTACCAATTGTGGGAACTTGTTATATACTCCGGAGTGTGGTTCTAGTCTTGAAGTCAGCCGGGCTGACGTGTGGGAAGGGAAGACAGATGTAAAGTGAGGTTATACTGGAACATGGAAAGAACCCATAAGCCTAAATTTCTACCTTTATTGTTGTCTTACTGCTTCCAAACCTGCAACTCTGATGATATAGATAATCTATAATAGGTGTGGTGCGCCTGACCATGGAGCTGCACACAGTCTGCCCTAGTATTGCTTGGAAGAACAGAGAAGAAGATCCAGCAGGAGCTAGAGGAGCTGTGTGCGCAGTTGCTACCTCCTGCTAGCATAGGTGGGCCCAAATATCCATGACAACATGAGAACTGCAATACTATCTGACCTTATGTTGTAAAGTTTTGAATATGGCTGTTACTTCACTTTATCTTCTAAATTTCATGGTCCTGTCTTCTGAGGCCATCCTTAACCTGCAACCATGCAGGGAGTGAAATTTGGAAAAATGTAGTTGCAGCCTAGCTAAGATGACAATAAAAAGCCATCACAGTCCATTCTTTGACACCATGGGACCTATATACACCTCTTTTAATCATATTTAACTTACAAGGACAGATGTAAAACTATACATTTGATGAGTGTAGTGTAACTGTCCTTTTTCCCATTGATAGCATACAGATATTCTTCAGAGAGGAAGAAAATCCCTTTATCCATAGTTGGATTCATTTTTTTCCTACTGAAGTCCTATTTTCTGTTTAATATCCTGTTACTTAAATAATGATTGGAGATTAGCTACTATTAGATGGTTGTGGAAAGGGAGATAAATAAGTTGGTTAAAAAAATATATATCAATTTGTTACATCAAAACAAGAAAGAAATAGTAGAATGTTCTTTTCTGTAACTAGTCATGTGGTTGTAGTTGCTATCTATAATTGCCCTTTCCTGCTGTCATTCCACATTCCTTCTGTTCTTGTCAAGTACCTCAGCTGGTTGTGGTTGCTTGCCTGGTGGGGTGACTCAGACCTTTATTCCTTAAGGGTCTGGGTCATTAGCAGTTCTGCCTGGATTGTGTCCAGTGACTTTAATCACATTATATGGAAATACAAAGTGATGTCCCAGAGGAACTTCTGCATTTCAGACATATTTTTTCTTAGCTTCTCTGTGTAGTAGCAACCTAACTTCTTGATAGTAAGATCAGTCCACCCCAGTTCTGTAACCTTCTCCTTTTTTGATTCATTGGCATGAAAAGTCCAAAGTGGCAGGATGGTGGTCTCAACTTCCAGTTTAATGGAATCATTCCTGTATCCCTTGGTGGAAACTAAGATCCACCAAGGAAACTATATGGGCATAGTTGTATATAAGTGGGTAGATGTTGTGGTATGTTATATATCAGTAAATTGGGAAGCAAAGTAAATCAGTAAAGAGCAAGAATGAGTTAATAAAAATTAATATAGGTACATTTCAGAAAATACAGGCAGTTTTTTAGGATACTCTGTCCACAAATATTTATTTATATTGAAAGAAATGTAAATGTATCAAGAAAAGTCATGTAGTTTTTCTTTTCTTTTTTTTTT